>NW_027224284.1:0-152352 GCF_023699985.2 Odocoileus virginianus
CTGCCCACCCCACCCGCCCCGCCGGCTCTCCGCACACCTTGCGCCCGCCTGCCCGGGGCTGGCCAATCCGCGCGGCCCGGGCCACGTCATTGGGTTTTGTCCGGTCACTCACTGAGCCTTAGCCAATCAGCGTCACCTGCACCGCCCCAGGGGGTGGGGCCGCCCTGAAAGGGGAGACTGATGGCGTGAGGCTGCAGCCTCAAGCACCCGAAGCAGAGAGAGGCCCGCGGCGGCCTGGGTCCCCATAAACAAGCCGAATAAGGGCAGTGCTCCCAACCTAGGGCTGACGGCCAGCAGAGAGCAAGAAATATGGCCCGAGAGAACAGAAAGCTGAGGTGGTTGAGGTAGGGGTGGACGGACGGGGCGGGGGCGTGGTGGCGGATATGTGTGAAGGCGCACGAAATGCTGGTGGCAAAGGTGTGTAGCACAAGCCCTCCGGGACATAAAGGACAGAGAAAGTGACTCAAGACGTATGCCAACTTTCCACAATTACCTCGAGAGGAGGCTTCTCTCAGCAATAATTATGTGGGAGGGACCCTGAGTTTGCTGCCTCAAGTGGAATGTACACTGAGAAGCCCTGACTCGAAAGAAGGCTGGATTTCCCTGCAGTGACTTGAATGCAGGCTCGTCTTTCATCTCACAAGATGAAGGGATGTCTGAATCCCCTGTGGAGACCCTAGAAAAAGCCCTAGGTCCCTGCCTCATTTCGACAGGATGCCTCACATCCCTTTGACACTTGAAGAGGCATGCAGATTCAATGCATCAAAAGGTGACGATGCCTGACTTCTCTGGAACATTGATAGGAATCCCAATATGCCTGTGGATACTGGAAAGGAAACCTGGGTCTCCCGCCTCACCTCGAGAAGCCTCCCTTTTGCCCTGCCAAGCCTCGAGAGATTCCTGAGGTGTCCCTCGTAACTAGACAGGAGTCCTGACGTCGCTGAACAAACACGAGTTTTGAAGGGCCGTCCCCGACTTAACTCGAGAATATGCCCCAGGTACCCGCCACAACTCAAGAAAAACCATGAGACTTCCCATTCGAAGCGAGATGAGGCCCGATTCCCGTGCATTGCATGCAGAGCAATTCCGTGATTCCCATGAAAGCATGTAAGGAGCCTCGACTTGCTTGATGGATCTAGAGACAGTCCCCAAGAACACTGTCACAGGTCTAGAGGGACCCTGAGGTCACCCCAGCAACGCGAAGGAGCTCCATGAACCCCAAATCAACTCGAGATGAGGCCCGATTCCCCTTCATTGACTCCAGAGCCATCCCCGTTCCCCATCAAACACGACCAGTGGCTTGACTTCGCTGAGGCAACTCAGAGATTTCCAGAGAACACCGTCTCAATCGAGAGGAACACCAAGTTCAGCACAGCAACTCGAGGAATGCTCTGTGTACCCCAAATCGTCTCGAGATGAGAGCTGATTCCCTGGCTTAGACTCAAGACGTATGCCAACTTTCCACAAGCCCCTCAAGAGGAGGCTTCTCTCAGCAATAATTATGTGGGAGGGACCCTGAGTTTGCTGCCTCAAGTGGAATGTACACCGAGAAGCCCTGACTCGAAAGGAGGCTGGATTTCCTTGCAGTGGCTTGAATGCAGGCTCGTCTTTCATCTCACAAGATGAAGGGATGTCTGAATCCCCTGTGGAGACCCTAGAGAAAGCCCTAGGTCCCGCCTCATTTCGACGGAATGCCTCACATCCCTTTGACATCTCGAGAGGCACGCGGAGTTCACTGCTTCTAAAGGTGACGATGCCTGACTCCTCTTGAACATTGACAGGAATACCAATATCCCTGTGGCTACTGGAAAGGGACCCTGGGTCTCCCGTCTCACATCGAGAAGCGTCCCTTTTGCCCTGCCAGGCCTCGAAGAGATTCCTCACGTGTCCCTCGTAACTAGACAGGAGTCCTGACGTCGATGAAGAAACATGAGTTTTCAAGGGCCATCCCCACCGTAGCTCAAGAATATACCCCAGGTTCCAATCGCAACTCGAGAAAAACCATGAGACCGCCCCTCAAAGCGAGATGAGGCCCCATTCCCCTGCATTGCATGCACAGCAATTCCGTGATCCCAGCAAACATGTAAGGAACCTCGACTTGCTTGATGGATCTCGAGACAGTCCCCAAGAACACTGTCACAAGTCTAGAGGGACCCTGAGGTCACATGAGAAACACGAAGAAGCTCCATGTACCCCTAATCAACTCGAGATGAGGCCCGATTCCCCTGCATTCACTTCAGAGCCATCCACCATTCCCCATCATACAAGACCAGCGCCTTGAGTTCCTTTAGGCAACTCCAGAGATTTCCCGAGAACACCGTCCCAAGTCTAGAGGAACACCAAGTTCAGCACAGCAACTCGAGGAATGCTCCGTGTACCCCAAATCGTCTCAAGATGAGAGCTGATTCCCTGGCTTATACTCAAGACGTATGCCAACTTTCCACAAGTACCTCAAGAGGAGGCTTCTCTCAGCGATAGCTATGTGGGAGGGACCCTGAGTTTGCTGCCTCAAGTGGAATATACAGCGAGAAACCCTGACTCGAAAGTAGGCCGGATTTCCCTTGCAGTGACTTGAATGCAGGCTCGTCTTTCATCTCACAAGATGAAGGAATGTCTGAATCCCCTGTGGAGACCCTAGAGAAAGCCCTAGGTCCCCGCCTCATTTCGACGGAATGCCTCACATCCCTTTGACACCTCGAGAGGCACGCAGAGTTCACCGCTTCAAAAGGTGACAATGCCTGACTCCTCGTGAACATTGACAGGAATACCAATATCCCTGTGGCTACTGGAAAGGGACCCTGGGTCTCCTGCCTCACCTCGAGAAGCGTCCCTTTTGCCCTGCCAAGCCTCGAAGAGATTCCTGTGGTGTCCCTCGTAACTAGACAGGAGTCCTGATTTCACTGAGGAAACACGAGTTTTGAAGGGCTATCCCCGCTGTAACTCGAGAATATACCCCTGGTCACCGAACAACTCGAGAAAAACCAGGAGACTTCCCCCTCAAAGCGAGATGAGGCCCCATTCCCTTCATTGCATGCAGAGCAATCCCGTGATCCCCATGAAACATGTAAGGAGCCTCAACTTGCTTGATGGATCTCGAGACAGTCCCCAAGAACACTGTCACAACTCTAGAGGGACACTGAGGTCACTACTTCAAAGCAAAGGAGCTTCATGTACCCCAAATCAACTCGAGATGAGGCCCGATTCCCCTTCATTGATTCCAGTGCCATCCCCGTTCCCCATCATACAGGACCAGCGGCTTGACTTCCTTCAGGAAACTCCAGAGATTCCCCGAGAACACCTTCCCAAGTCTAGAGGAACACCAAGTTCAGCACAGCAACTTGAGAAATGCTCCGTGTACCCCAAATCACCTTGAGATGAAAGCCGATTCCCTGGCTTAGACTCAAGATGTATGCCAACTTTCCACAAGCCCCTCAAGAGGAGGCTTCTCTCAGCAGTAGGTGTGAGGGAGGGACCCTGAGTTTGCTGCCTCAAGTGGAATATACACCGAGAAAACCTGACTCGAAAGGAGGCCGGATTTCCTTGCAGTGGCTTGAATACAGGCTTGTCTTTCATCTCACAAGATGAAGGGATGTCTGAATCCCCAGTGGAGAACCTAGAGAAAGCCCTAGGTCCCCGCCTCATTTCAACGGAATGCCTCACATCCCTTTGACACCTCGAGAGGCATGCGGAGTTCACTGCTTCAAAAGGTGACGATGTCTGACTCCTCTTGAACATGGATAGGAATCCCAATATCCCTGTGGCTACTGGAAAGGGACCCTGGGTCTCCCGCCTCACCTCGAGAAGCGTCCCTTTTGCCCTGCCAAGCCTCGAAGAGATTCCTGAAGTGTCCCTCGTAACTAGACAGGAGTCCTGACGTCGCTGAACAAACACGAGTTTTGAAGGGCCATCCCCGCCGTAACTCGAGAATATAACCCAGGTCCCCGCCGCAACTCGAGAAAAACCATGAGACTTCCCCCTCAAAGCGAGATGAGGCCCGATATCCCCTGCACTGCATGCAGAGCAATTCCGTGATCCCCATCAAACATGTAAGGAGCCTCGACTTGCTTGATGGATCTCGAGAGAGTCCCCAAGAACACTGTCACAAGTCCAGAGGGAATGGGAGGTCACCCCAGCAATGGGAAGGAGCTCCATGGGCCCCAAATCAACTCGAGATGAGGCCCGCTTCCCCTGCATTGACTACAGAGCCATCCCCCGTTCCCCATCAAACACGACCTGTGGCTTGACTCCCTTTAGGCAACTCCAGAGTTTCCCCGAGAACACCGTCCAGAGTCTAGAGGAACACTAAGTTCACCACAGCAACTCAAGGATTGCTCCATGTACCCCAAAACGTTTCGAGATGAGAGCTGATTCCCTGGCTTAGACTCAAGACGTATGCCAACTTTCCACAAGCACCTCAAGAGGAGGCTTCTCTCAGCAATAATTATGTGGGAGGGACCCTGAGTTTAGCTGCCTCAAGTGAAATATACACCGAGATGCCCTGACTCGAAAGGAGGCTGGATTTCCTTGCAGTGGCTTGAATGCAGGCTCGTCTTTCATCTCACAAGATGAAGGGATGTCTGAATCCCCTGTGAAGACCCTAGAGAAAGCCCTAGGTCCCTGCCTCATTTCGAAGGAATGCCTCATATCCCTTTGACATCTCGAGAGGCACGCGGAGTTCACTACTTCTAAAGGTGACCATGCCTGAGTCCTCTTGAACATTGATAGTAATACCAAGATCCCTGTGGCTACTGGAAAGGGACCCTGGGTCTCCCGGCTCACCTCGAGAAGCATCCCTTTTGCCCTGCCAGGCCTTGAAGAGATTCCTGACGTGTCCCTCGTAACTAGACAGGAGTCCTGACGTCGCTGAGCAAACATGAGTTTTCAAGGGCCATCCCCGCCGTAGCTCAAGAATATACCCCAGGTCCCCATCGCAACTCGAGAAAAACCATGAGACTTCCCCCTCAAAGCGAGATGAGGCCCGATTCCCCTGCACTGCATGGCAGAGCAATTCCGTGATCCCCATGAAACATGTAAGGAACCTCGACTTGCTTGATGGATCTCGAGACAGTCCCCAAGAACACTGTCACAAGTCTAGAGGGAACCTGAGGTCACATGAGAAACACGAAGAAGCTCCATGTACCCCAAATCAACTCGAGATGAGGCCCGATTCCCCTGCATTCACTTCAGAGCCATCCACCGTTCCCCATCATACAAGACCAGCGCCTTGAGTTCCTTTAGGCAACTCCAGAGAGTTTCTGAGAACACCGTCCCAAGTCTACTGGAGCACCAATGACAGCACAGCAACTCGAGGAATGCTCCGTGTACCACAAATCGTCTCGAGATGAGAGCTGATTCACTGGCTTAGACTCAAGATGTATGCCGACATTCCACAAGCACCTCAAAAAGAGGCTTCTCTCAGCAATACGTATGTGGGATGGACTCTGAGTTTCCTGCCTCAAGTGGAATATACAGCGAGAAACCCTGACTCGAAAGGAGTTCGGATTTCCTTGCAGTGGCTTGAATACAGGCTCGTCTTTCATCTCACAAGATGAAGGGATGTCTGAATCCCCTGTGGAGTCCCTAGAGAAAGCCCGAGGTCCCCGCCTCAATTCGACGGAATGCCTCACATGCCTTTGACACCTCGAGAGGCACGCGGAGTTCACTGCTTCCAAAAGTGACGATGCCTGACTCCTCTTGAACATTGAGAGGAATCCCAATATTTCTGTGGCTACTGGATAGGGACCCTGGGTCTCCCGCCTCACCTCGAGAAGCGTCCTTTTGCCCTGCCAAGCCTCGAAGAGATTCCTGAGGTGTCCCTCGTAGCTAGAGAGGAGTCCTGACGTCGCTAAGCAAACACGAGTTTTGAAGTGCCATCCCCGCCGTAACTCGAGAATATACCCCTGCTCCCCGCCGCAATTCGAGAAAAACCATTAGACTTCCCACTAGAAGCGTGATGAGGCCCGATTCCCCTGCATTGCATGCAGAGCAGTTGCGTGATCCCCAACAAACATGTAAGGAGCCTCGACTTGCTTGATGGATCTCAAGAGAGTCCCCAAGAACACTGTCACAAGTCTAGAGGAACCCTGAGGTACCCCCAGCAACGTGAAGGAGCTCCATGTATCTCAAATCAACTCGAGATGAGGCATGATTCCACTGCATTGACTCCAGAGGCACCCCCCGTTATACATCAAACACGACCAGTGGCTTGACTTCCTATAGGCAACTCCAGAGATTCCCTGAGAACACCGTTCCAAGTCTAGAGGAACACCAAGTTCAGCACAGCAACTCGAGGAATGCTCCGTGTACCGCAATCGTCTCGAGATGAGAGCTGATTCCATGGCTTAGACTCAAGACGTGTGCCAACTTTCCACAAGCACCTCAAGAGGAGGCTTCTCTCAGCAAGAGGTATGTGGGAGGGACCCTGAGTTTGCTGACTCAAGTGGAATATACACCGGGAAGACCTGACTCGAATGGAGGCTGGATTTCTTTGCAGTGACTTAGAATACAGGCTCGTCTTTCATCTCACAAGATGAAGGGATGTCTGAATCCCCTGTGGAGACCCTCGAGAAAGACCTATGTCCCTGCCTCATTTTGACAGAATGCCTCACATCCCTTTGACACCTCGAGAGCCACGTGGAGTTCAATGCTTCAAAAGGTGACGATGCCTGACTCCTCTTAAACATTGATAGGAATCCCAATATCCCTGTGGCTACTGGAAAGGAACCTGGGTCTCCAGCCTCACTTCGAGAAGCGTCCCTTTCGCCCTGCCAAGCCTCGAAGAGATTCCTGACGTCTTGCTCGTAACTAGTCAGGAGTTCTGATGTCCCTGAGCAAACACGAGTTTTGAATGGCCATCCTCGCCGTAACTCGTGAATATACCCCATGTCCGCGCCACAACTCGAGAACAACCATGAGACTTCCTCCTCGAAGCGAACTTCGGCTCCATTCCCCTGCATTGCATGCAGAGTAATTCCGTGATCCCCATCAAACATATAAGAAGACTCGACTAGCTTGGTGGATCTCCAGACAGTCCCCAAGAACACTGTCACAAGTCTAGAGGGACCTGAGGTCACACCAGCAATGCGAAGGAGCTCCATGTACCCCAAATCAACTAGAGATGAGGCCCAATTCCCCTGCATTGACTCCAGAGCCATCCCCGTTCCCCATCACACACGACCAGCAGCTGACTTCCTTTAGGCAACTCCAGAGATTCCCTGAGAACACCGTCCCAAGTCTAGAGGAACACCAAGTTCAGCACAGCAACTCGAGGAATGCTCCGTGTACCCCAAATCGTCTCGAGATGAGAGCTGATTCCCTGGCTTAGACGCAAGACGTATGCCAACTTTCCACAAGCACCTCAAAAGGAGGCTTCTGTCAGCAATATGTATCTGGAAAGGACCCTGAGTTTGCTGCCTCAAGTGGAATGCACACCGAGAAGCCCTGACTCGAAAGGAGGCCGGATTTCCTTGCAGTGGCTTGAATACAGGCTTGTCTTTCATCTCACAAGATGAAGAGATGTCTGAATCCCCTGTGGAGACCGTAGAGAAAGCCCAAGGTCCCCGCCTCATTTCGACGGAATGCCTCACATGATTTTGACACCTCGAGAGGCACGCGTAGTTCACTGCTTCAAAAGGTGACGATGCCTGACTCCTCTTGAACATTGACAGGAATCCCAATATCCCTGTGGCTACTGGAAAGGGACCCTGGGTCTCCCGCCTCACCTCGAGAAGCGTCCCTTTTGCCCTGCCAAGCCTCGAAGAGATTCCTGAGGTGTCCCTCATAACTAGACAGGAGTCCTGATGTCGCTGAACAAACACGAGTTTTGAAGGGCCATCCCCGCCGTAACTCGAGAATATACCCCAGGTCCCCGCCGCAACTCGAGAAAAACCATGAGACTTCCCCTCAAAGAGAGATGAGGCCCGATTCCCCGCATTGCATGCAGAGCATTCCTTGATCCACATGAAACATGTAACGAAACTCGACTTGCTTGATGGATCTCGAGACAGTCCCCAAGAACACTGTCACAAGTCTAGAGGGATCATGCGGTCACAGCTGCAACGCGATGGAACTCGATGCACACGAAAAAACTCGAGATGAGGCCCGATTTCCCTGCACTGACTCCAGAATCATCCCCCGTTCCCAATCAAACACGACCAGTGGCTTGACTTCCTTTAGGCAACTCCAGAGATTCCCCGAGAACACCGTCCCAAGTCTAGAGGAACGCCAAGTTCAGCACAGCAACTCGAGGAATGCTCCGTGTACCCCAAATCGTCTAGAGATGAGAGCTGATTGCCTGGCTTAGACTCAAGACGTATGGCAACTTTCCACAAGCCCTCAAGAGAAGGCTTCTCTCAGCAATAGTATGTGGGAGGGACCCTGAGTTTGCTGCCTCAAGTGGAATATACACCGAGAATCCCTGACTCGAAAGGAGGCCGGATTTCCTTGCAGTGGCTTGAATACAGGCTCCTCTTTCATCTCACAAGTGAAGGGATGTCTGAATCACCTGTGGAGACCCTAGAGAATGACCTATGTCCCTGCCTCATTTCGACGGAATGCCTCATTTCCCTTTGACACCTCGGGTGGCACGCGGAGTTCAATGCTTCAAAAGGTGATGATGCCTGACTCTTCTTGAACATTGGTAGGATTCCTAATAATCCTATTGATACTGGAAAGGGAACCTGGGTCTCCCGCCTCACCTCGAGAAGCATCCCTTTTGCCCTGCCAAGCCGTCGAAGAGATTCCTGAAGTGTCCCTCGTAACTAGACAGGAGTCCTGATGTCGCTGAACAAACACGAGTTTTGAAGGGCCATCCCTGCCATAACTCGAGAATATACCCCAGGTCCCCGCCGCAACTCGAGAAAAACAATGAGACTTCCCCCTCGAAGCGAGATGAGGCCCGATTCCCCTGCATTGCATGCAGAGCAATTACGTGATTCCCATCAAACATGCAAGGAGACTCGACTTGGTTGATGAATCTCGAGACAGTACAAAAGAACACTGTCACACGTCTAGAGGGACCCTGAGGTCACACCAGCCACGTGAAGGAGCTCCATGTACCCCAAATCAACTCTAGATGAGGCCCGATTCCCCTGCATTGACTCCAGAGCCATCCCCGTTCCCCATCAAACACGACCAGTGGCTTGACTTCCTTTAGGCAACTCCAGAGATTCCCCGAGAACACCGTCCCAAGTATAGAGGAACACCAAGTTCAGCACAGCAACTCGAGGAATGCTCCATGTACCCCAAATTGTCTCGAGATGAGAGCTGATTCCCTGGCTTAGACTCAAGATGTATGCCAACTTTCCAAAAGCACCTCAAGTGGACGCTTCTGTCAGCAATAGGTATGTGGAAAGGACCCTGAGCTTACTGCCTCAATTGGAATACACACCGAGAAGCCCTGACTGGAAAGGAGGCCGGATTTCCTTGCAGTGGCTTGAATACAGGCTTGTCTTTCATCTCACAAGATGAAGGGATGTCTGAATCCCCTGTGGAGACCCTAGAGAAAGCCCTAGGTCCCCGCCTCATTTCGACGGAATGCCTCACATCCATTTGACACCTCGAGAGGCATGCGGAGTTCACTGCTTCAAAAGGTGACGATGCCTGACTCCTCTTGAACATTGACAGGAATCCCAATATCCTTGTGGCTACTGCAAAGGGACCCTGGGTCTCCCGCCTCACCTCGAGAAGCGTCCCTTTTGCCCTGCCAAGCCTCAAAGAGATTCCTGAGGTGTTCCTCGTAACTAGACAGGAGTCCTGACGTCGCTGAACAAACACGAGTTTTGAAGGGCCATCCCCGCTGTAACTCGAGAATATACCCCAGGTCCCCGCCGCAACTCGAGAAAAACCATGAGACTTCCCCCTCGAAGCGAGATGAGGCCCGATTCCCCTGCATTGCATGCAGAGCAATTCCGTGATCCCCATCAAGCATGTAAGGAGCCTCGACTTGCTTGATGGATCTCGAGACAGTCCCCAAGAACACTGTCACAAGTCTAGAGGCTGACCCTGAGGTCACCCCAGCAATGCGAAGGAGCTCCATGTACCCCAAATCAACTCGAGATGAGGCCCGATTCCCCTGCATTGACTCCAGAGCCATCCCCCGTTCCCCATCAAACACGACCAGTGGCTTGACTTCCTTTAGGCAACTCCAGAGATTCCCTGAGAACACCCAACCAAGTCTAGAGGAACACCAAGTTCAGCACAGCAACTCGAGGAATGCTCCATGTACCACAAATCATCTCGAGATGAGAGCTGATTCCCTGGCTTAGACTCAAGACGTATGCCAACATTCCACAAGCACCTCAAGAGGAGGCTTCTCTCAGCAATAGGTATGTTTGAGGCACCCTGAATTTGCTGCCTCATGCGGAATATACCCGAGAAACTCAGACTCGAAAGCAGGCCAGATTTCCCTGCAGTGGCTTGAATGCAGGCTCGTCTTTCATCTCACAAGATGAAGAGATGTCTGAATTCCTGTGTGAAGACCCTATAGAAAGCCCTAGTTCACCACCTCATCTCGACGGGATGCCTCACATCCCTTTGACAAATTGAGAGGCACAAGGAGTTCACTGCTTCAAAAGGTGACGAAGCCTGACTCCTCTTGAACATTGACAGGAATCCCAATATCACTGTGGCTACTGGAAAGGGATCCTGGTTCTCCCGCCTCACCTCGAGAAACGTCTCTTTTGCCCTGCCGAGCCTCGAATAGATTCCTGAGGTGTCCCTCGTAACTAGACAGGAGTCCTGACATCGCTGAACAAACACGAGTTGTTCAGGGCCATCCCGCCGTAACTCGAGAATATACCCCAGGTCCACCCCGCAACTCGAGAAAAACCATGATACATCCCCCTGAGCGAGATGAGGCCCGATTCTCCTGCATTGCATGCAGAACAATTCCGTGATACCCATCAAGCATGAAAGGAGCATCGACTTGCTTGACGGATCTCGAGAGAGTCCCCAAGAACACTTTCACACGTCTACAGGGACCCTGAGGTCACACCAGCCAAAGCGAAGGAGTCCATGTACCCCAAAAAACTCGAGATGAGGCCCGATTCCCCTGCTTTGACTCCAGAGCCATCCCCCGTTCCCCATCAAACACAACCAGTGGCTTGACTTCCTTTAGGCAACTCCAGAGATTCCCCGAGAACACCGTCCCAAGTCTAGAGGAACACCAAGTTCAGCACAGCAACTCGAGGAATGCTCCATGTACCCCAAATCGTCTCGAGATGAGAGCTGATTCCCTGGCTTAGACTCAAGACATATGCCAACTTTCCACAAGCCCCTCAAGAGGAGGCTTCTCTCAGCAGTAGGTGTGAGGGAGGGACCCTGAATTTGCTGCCTCAAGTGGAATATACACCGAGAAGCCCTGACTCGAATGGAGGCCGGGTTTCCTTGCAGTGGCTTGAATACAGGCTCCTCTTTCATCTCACAAGGTGAAGGGATGTCTGAATCCCCTTTGGAGAGCCTAGAGAATGACCTATGTCCCTGCCTCAGTTTCACGGAATGCCTCACATGCCTTTGACACTTCGAGAGGCACGCAGAGTTCACTGCTTCAAAATGTGACGATGCCTGACTCCTCTTGAACATTGACAGGAATCCCAATATATTCCTGTGGCTACTGGAAAGGGACCCTGGGTCTCCCTCCTCACCTCGAGAAGCGTTCCTTTTGCCCTGCCAAGACTCGAAGAGATTCCTGACGTGTCCCTCGTAACTAGACAGGAGTCCTGATATCGCTGAGCAAACACGAGTTTTGAAGGGCCATCCCCGCCGTAACTCGAGAATATACCCCTGGTCGCCGCCCAACTCGAGAAAAACCAGGAGACTTCCCCCTCGAAGCGAGATTAGGCCCCATTCCCCTGCATTGCATGCAGAGCAATACCGTGATCCCCATCAAACATGTAAGGAGCCTCGACTTGCTTGATGGATCTAGAGACAGTCCCCAAGAACACTGTCACAAGTCTAGAGGGACACTGAGGTCACACCAGCAACGCGAAAGAGCTCCATGTACCCCGAATCAACTCGAGATGAGGCCCGATTCCCCTGCATTGATTCCAGTGCCATCCCCAGTTCCCATCAACACGACCAGTGGTTTGACTTCCTTCATGCAACTCCAGATATTCCCCGACAACACCGTCCCAAGTATAGAGGAACACCAATTTCAGCACAGCAATTTAAGAAATGCTCCATATACACGAAATCGCTTCGAGATGAGAGCTGATTGCCTGGCTTAGACTCAAGATGTATGCAAACTTTCCACAAGCCCCTCAAGAGGAGGCTTCTCTCAGCAATAGGTATGTGGGAGGGACCCTGATTTGCTGCCTCAAGTGGAATATACAGCGAGAATCCCTGACTCAAAAGGAGGCCGGATTTCTTGCAGTGGCTTGAATACAGGCTCGTTTTAAATTTCACAAGACGAAAGGATGTCTGAATCCCCTGTGGAGACCCTAGAGAAAGCCCTAGGTCCCCGCCTCATTTCGACGGAATGCCTCACATCCTTTTGACTCTTCGAGAGGCACGCGGAGTTCACTGCTTCAAAAGGTGATGATGTCTGACTCCTCTTGAACATTGACAGGAATACCAATATCGCTGTGGCTACTGGAAAGGGACCCTGGGTCTCCCGCCTCACCTTGAGAACCATCCCTTTTGCCCTGCCCAGCCTCGAAGAGATTCCTGAGTTGTCCCTCCTAACTAGACAGGAGTCCTGTCGTCGGTGAACAAACACGAGTTTTGAAGGGCCATCCCCGCCGTAACTCAAGAATATACCCCAGGTCCCCGCCGCAACTCAAGAAAAATCATGAGACTTCCCCCACCAACAGATGAGGCACCATTCCCCTGCAATGCATGCAGAGCAAATCCGTGATCCCCATCAAGCATGTAAGGAGCCTCGACTTGCTTGACAGATCTCGAGAGAGTCCCCAAGAACACTGTCAGACGTCTAGAGGGACCCTGAGATCACACCAGAAACACGAAAGAACTCCATGTATCCCAAATCAACTCAAGATGAGGCCTGATTCCCCTGCATTGGCTCCAGAGCCATCCCGCGTTCCCCATCAAACATGACCAGTGGCTTGACTTCCTTTAGGCAACTCCAGACATTCCCGAAGAACACTGTCCCAATCTAGAGGAACACCAAGTACACCACAGCAACTCGAGAAATGTTCCGTGTACCCCAAATCGTCTCAAGATGAGAGCTGATTCCCTGACTTAGACTCAAGACGTATGCCAGCTTTCCACAATTACCTCGAGAGGAGGCTTCTCTCAGCAATAATAATGTGGGAGGGACCCTGAGATAGCTGCCTCAAGTGGAATGACACCGAGATGCCCTGACTCGAAATAAGGCCGGATTTCCTTGCAGTGGCTTGAATGCAGGCTGGTCTTTCATCTCACAAGATGAAGGGATGTCTGAATCCCCTGTGGAGACCCTAGAGAAAGCCCTAGGTCCCCGCCTCATTTCAAAGGAATGCCTCACATCCCTTTGACATCTCGAGAGGCACGCGGAGTTCACTGCTTCTAAAGGTGACGATGCCCGAGTCCTCTTGAACATTGATAGTATTACCAAGATCCCTGTGCATACTGGAAAGGGAACCTAGGTCTCCCTGCTGACCTCGAGAAGCGTCCCTTTTGACCTGCCAGGACTCGAAGAGATTTCTGAGGTGTCCCTCGTAACTAGACAGGAGTTCTGACGTCGATGAACAAACATGAGTTTTCAAGGTCCATCCCCGCCGTAGCTCAAGAATATACCCCAGGTCCCCGTCGCAACTCGAGAAAAACCATGAGACCTCCCCCTCAAAGCGAGATGAAGCCCTATTACCCTGCATTGCATGCAGAGCAATTCCGTGATCCCCATCAAACATGTAAGGAGCCTCGACTTGCTTGATGGATCTCGAGAGAGTCCCCAAGAACACTGTCACAAATCTAGAGGGACCCTGAGGTCACATGAGAAACCAGAAGAAGATCCATGTACCCCTAATCAACTGGAGATGAGGCTCGATTCCCCTACATTCTCTTTAGAGCCATCCACCGTTCCCCATCATACAAGACCAGCGCCTTGAGTTCCCTTAGACAACTCGAGAGATTTCCCGAGAACACCGTCCCAAGTCTAGAGGAACACCAAGTTCAGCAGAGCAAATCGAGGAATGCTCCGTGTACCCAAATTGCCTGGAGATGAGAGCTGATTCCCTGGCTTAGACTCAAGATGTATGCCAACTTTCCACAAGCACCTCAAGATGAGGCTTCTCTCAGCAATAGGTATGTGGGAGGGACCCTGAGTTTGCTGCCTCAAGTGGAATATACACCGAGAAACCCTGACTCGAAAGGAGGCCGGATTTCCTTGCAGTGGCTTGAATACAGGCTCGTCTTTCATCTCACAAGATGAAGGGATGTCTGAATCCCCTGTGGAGACCCTAGAGAAAGCCCTAGGTCCCCGCCTCATTTCGATGGAATGCCTCACATCCCTTTGACACCTCGAGAGGCACGCGGAGTTCACTGCTTCAAAATGTGACAACGCCTGACTCCTCTTGTACATTGACAGGAATCCCAATATCCCTGAGGCTAATGAAAAGGAACCCTGGGTCTCTCGCCTCACCTCGAGAAGCGTCCCTTTGGCCATGCCAGCCTCGAAGAGATTCCTGAGGTGTCCTCGTAGCTAGACAGGAGTCCTGACGTCACTGAGCAAACACGAGTTTTGAAGGGCCATCCCGCCGTAACTCGAGAATATAACCCAGATCCCCGCCGAAACTCGAGAAAAACCATGAGACTTCCCCCTCGAAGCGAGATGAGGCCCCA
Organism: Odocoileus virginianus; assembly: GCF_023699985.2. NCBI lineage: Eukaryota > Metazoa > Chordata > Mammalia > Artiodactyla > Cervidae > Odocoileus > Odocoileus virginianus. Next base: position 14,779 of record NW_027224284.1, read on the forward strand.
TTCCCTGCATTGCATGCAGAGCAATCCCGTGATCCCCATGAAACATGTAAGGAGCCTCGACTTCCTTGATGGATCTCGAGACAGTCCCCAAGAACACTGTCACAAGTCTAGAGGGACACTGAGGTCACCCCAGCAACGCGAAGGAGCTCCATGTACCCCAAATCAACTCGAGATGAGGCCCGATTCCCCTTCATTGACTCCAGAGCCATCCCCGTTTCCCCATCAAACAGGACCAGTGGCTTGACTTCCTTCAGGCAACTCCAGAGATTCCCCGAGAACACCTTCCCAAGTCTAGAGGAGCACCAAGTTCAGCACAGCAACTTGAGAAATGCTCCATGTACCCCAAATCACCTTGAGATGAGAGCTGATTCCCTGGCTTAGACTTAAGATGTATGCCAACTTTCCACAAGCCCCTCAAGAGGAGGCTTCTCTCAGCAATAGGTATGTGGGAGGGACCCTGAGTTTCCTGACTCAAGTGGAATATACACCGAGAAGCCCTGACTCGAAAGGAGGACGGATTTCCTTGCAGTGGCTTGAATACAGGCTCGTCTTTCATCTCACAAGATGAAGGGATGTCTGAATCCCCTGTGGAGACCCTAGAGAAAGCCCTAGGTCCCCGCCTCATTTCGACGGAATGCCTCACATCCCTTTGACACCTCGAGAGGCACGCAGAGTTCACTGCTTCAAAAGGTGACGATGCCTGACTCCTCTTGAACATTGACAGGAATCCCAATATCCCTGTGGCTACTGGAAAGGGACCCTGGGTCTCCCTCCTCACCTCGAGAAGCATCCCTTTGGCCCTGCCAAGCCTCGAAGAGATTCCTGAGGTGTCCCTCGTAACTCGACAGGAGTCCTGACATCGCTGGGCAAACACGAGTTTTGAAGGGCCATCTCCGCCGTAACTCGAGAATATAAACCAGGTCCCCGCCTCAACTCGAGAAAAACCATGAGACATCCCCCTCAAAGCGAGATGAGGTCCGATTCCCCTGCATTGCATGCAGAGCAATTCCGTGATCCCCATCAAGCATGTAAGGAGCCTCGACTTGCTTGACGGATCTCGAGAGAGTCCCCAAGAACACTGTCACACGTCTAGAGGGACCCTGAGGTCACCCCAGCAATGCGAAGGAGCTCCATGTACCCCAAATCAACTCGAAATGAGGCCCGATTCCCCTGCATTGACTCCAGATCCATCCCCCGTTTCCCATCAAAAACGACCAGTGGCTTGAAATTCTTTAGGCACCTCCAGAGATTCCCCGAGAACACCGTCCAGAGTCTAGAGGAACACTAAGTTCACCACAGCAACTCAAGAATTGCTCCATGTACCCCAAAACGTTTCGAGATGAGAGCTGATTTCCTGGCTTAGACTCAAGACGTACGCCAACTTTCCACAAGCCCCTCAAGAGAAGGCTTCTCTCAGCAATAAGTATGAGGGAGGGACCCTGAGTTAGCTGCCTCAAGTGGAATGTACACCAAGATGGCCTGACTCGAAATTAGGCTGGATTTCCTTGCAGTGGCTTGAATGAAGGCTCGTCTTTCATCTCACAAGTTAAAGGGATGTCTGAATCCCCTGTGGAGACACTAGAGAAAGCCCTAGGTCCCCGCCTCAATTCGACGGAATGCCTCACATCCCTTTGACATCTCGAGAGGCACGCGGAGTTCACTGCTTCTAAAGGTGACGATGCCCGAGTCCTCTTGAACATTGACAGGAATGCCAATATCCCTGTGGCTACTGGAAAGGGACCCTGGGTCTCCCGGCTCACCTCGAGAAGCGTCCCTTTTGCCCTGCCAAGCCTCGAAGAGATTCCTGAGGTGTCCCTCATAACTAGACAGGAGTCCTGACGTCGCTGAACAAACACGAGTTTTGAAGGGCCATCCCCGCCGTAACTCAAGAATATACCCCAGGTCCCCATCGCAACTCGAGAAAAACCATGAGACTTCCCCCTCGAAATGAGATGAGTCCCCATTCACCTGCATTGCATGCACAGCAATTCCGTGATCCCCATCAAGCATGTAAGGAGCCTCGACTTGCTTGACGGATCTCGAGAGAGTCCCCAAGAACACTGTCACACGTCTAGAGGGACCCTGAGGTCACACCAGCAACACGAAGGAGCTCCATGTACCCCTAATCAACTCGAGATGAGGCCCGATTACCCTGCATTCACTTCAGAGACATCCACAATTCCCCATCATACAAGACCAGCGCCTTGAGTTCCTTTAGGCAACTCCAGAGATTTCCCGAGAACATCGGCCCAAGTCTAGTGGAGCACCAATGACCGCACAACAACTCGAGGAATGCTCCGTGTACCACAAATCGTCTCGAGATGAGAGCTGATTCCCTGGCTTAGACTCAAGATGTATGCCAACTTTCCACAAGCCCCTCAAGAGGAGGCTTCTCTCAGCAATAGGTATGAGGGAGGGACCCTGAGTTTGCTGCCTCAAGTGGAATATACAGCGAGAAACCCTGACTCGAAAGGAGGCCGGATTTCCTTGCAGTGGCTTGAATACAGGCTCGTCTTTCATCTCACAAGATGAAGGGATGTCTGAATCCCCTGTGGAGACCCTAGAGAAAGCCCTAGGTCCCCGCCTCATTTCGACGGAATGCCTCACATCCCTTTGACACCTCAAGAGGCACGCAGAGTTCACTGGTTCAAAAGGTGACGATGCCTGACTTGTATCGAACATTGATAGGTATCCCAATATCCCTGTGGCTACTGGAAAGGAACCCTGGGTCTCCGCCTCACCTCGAGAAGCGTCCCTTTGCCCTGCCAAGCCTCGAAGAGATTCCTGAGGTGTCCCTCATAACTCGACAGGAGTCCTGACGTCGCTGAACAAACACGAGTTTTGAAGGGCCATCCCCGCCGTAAATCGAGAACATACCCCAGGTCCCCGCCGCAACTCGAGAAAAACCATGAGACTTCCCACTCGAAGCGAGATGAGGCCCGATTCTCCTGCATTGCATGCAGAGCAATTCCGTGATCCCCATCAAACATGTAAGGAGCCTCGACTTGCTTGATGGATCTCAAGAGAGTCCCCAAGAACACTGTCACAAGTCTAGAGGAACCCTGAGGTCCCCCAGCAACGTGAAGGAGCTCCATGTATCTCAAATCAACTCGAGATGAGGCATGATTCCACTGCATTGACTCCAGAGGCATCCCCCGTTCCCCATCAAACACGACCAGTGGCTTGAATTCCTATAGGCAACTCCAGAGATTCCCCGAGAACACCGTCCCAAGTCTAGAGGAACACCAAGTTCAGCACAGCAACTCGAGGAATGCTCCATGTACCCCAAATCGTCTCGAGATGAGAGCTGATTCCATGGCTTAGACTCAAGACGTATGCCAACTTTCCACAAGCACCTCAAGAGGAGGCTTCTCTCAGCAGTAGGTTGTGAGGGAGGGACCCTGAGTTTGCTGACTCAAGTGGAATATACACCGAGAAGCCCTGACTCGAAAGGAGGCCGGGTTTCCTTGCAGTGGCTTGAATACAGGCTCCTCTTTCATCTCACAAGGTGAAGGGATGTCTGAATCCCCTGTGGAGACTCTAGAGAATGCCCTATGTCAATGCCTCATTTTGACGGAATGCCTCACATCCCTTTGACACCTCGAGAGCCACGCGGAGTTCACTGCTTCAAAAGTGATGATGCCTGACTCCTCTTAAACATTGATAGAAATTCCCAATATCCCTGTGGCTACTGGAAAGGGAACCTGGGTCTCCAGCCTCACTTCGAGAAGCGTCCCTTTTGCCCTGCCAAGCCTCGAAGAGAATCTTGACGTGTTGCTCGTAACTATTCAGGAGTTCTGATGTCCCTGAGCAAACACGAGTTTTGAAGGGCCATCCCCGCCGTAACTCGAGAATATACCCCAGGTCCCTGCCGCAACTCGAGAAAAACCATGAGACTTCCACCTCAAAGCGAGATAAGGCCCGATTCCCCTGCAATGCATGCAGAGCAATTCCGTGATCCCCATCAAACATGTAAGGAGACTCGACTTGCTTGATGGATCTCGAGACAGTCCCCAAGAACACTGTCACAAGTCTAGAGGGACCCTGAGGTCACACCAGCAACGCGAAGGAGCTCCATGTACCCCAAATCAACTCGAGATGAGGCCCGATTCCCCTGCATTGACTCCAGAGCCATCCCGTTCCCCATCAAACACGACCAGTGGCTTGACTTCCTTTAGGCAACTACAGAGATTCCCCGAGAACACTGTCCCAAGTCTAGAGGAACAGCAAGTTCAGCACAGCAACTCGAGGAATGCTCCGTGTACCCCAAATCGTCTCGAGATGAGAGCTGATTCCTTGGCTTAGACTCAAGACGTATGCCAACTTTCCACAAGCCCCTCAAGAGGAGGCTTCTCTCAGCAATAGTATCTGGAAGGGACCCTGAGTTTGCTGCCTCAAGTGGAATATACACCGAGAAGCCCTGACTCGAAAGGAGGCCGAATTTCCTTGCAGTGGCTTGAATACAGGCTCGTCTTTCATCTCACAAGATGAAAGGATGTCTGAATCCCCTGTGGAGTCCCTAGAGAAAGCCCTAGGTCCCCGCCTCATTTCGACGGAATGCCTCACATGCCTTTGACACCTCGAGAGGCACGCGAAGTTCACTGCTTCAAAAGGTGACGATGCCTGACTCCTCTTGAACATTGACAGGAATCCCAATATCCCTGTGGCTACTGGAAAGGGACCCTGGGTCTCCCGCCTCACATCGAGAAGCATCCACCTTTTGCCCTGCCAAGCCTCGAAGAGATTCCTGAGGTGTCCCTCATAACTAGACAGGAGTCCTGACGTCGCTGAACAAACACGAGTTTTGAAGGGCCATCCCCGCCGTAACTCGAGAATATACCTCAGGTCCCCGCCACAACTCGAGAAAAACCATGAGACTTCCCCCTCGAAGCGAGATGAGGCCCGATTCCCCTGCATTGCATGCAGAGCAATTCCGTGATCCCCATGAAACATGTAACAAAACTAGACTTGCTTGATGGATCTCGAGACACTCCCCAACAACACTGTCACAAGTCTAGAGGGATCATGAGGTCACACCTGCAACAGGATGGAACTCGATGCACACCAAAAAAACTCGAGAGGAGGCCCGATTCCCCTGCACTGGCTGCAGAGCCATCCCCCGTTCCCCAGCAAACACGACCAGTGGCTTGACTTCCTATAGGCAACTCCAGAGATTCCCCGGAACACCGTCCCACGTCTAGAGCAACACCAAGTACAGCACAGTAACTCGAGGAATGCTCCGTGCACCCCAGACCCTCTCGAGATGAGAGCTGATTCCCTGGCTTAGACTCAAGACGTATGCCAACTTTCCACAAGCCCCTCAAGAGAAGGCTTCTCTCAGCAATAGGTGTGAGGGAGGGACCCTGAGTTTGCTGCCTCAAGGGGAATATACACCGAGAAGCCCTGACTCGAAAGGAGGCTGGGTTTCCTTGCAGTGGCTTGAATACAGGCTCGTCTTTCATCTCACAAGTTGAAGGGATGTCTGAATCCCCTGTGGAGTCCTAGAGAAAGCCCTAGGTCCCCGCCTCATTTCGAAGGAATGCCTCACATCCCTTTGACAACTCGAGAGGCACGCGGAATACAATGCTTCAAAAGGTGATGATGCCTGACTCCTCCTGAACATTGATAGGATTCCCAATATCACTGAGGAAACTGGAAAGGGACCCTGGGTCTCTCGCCTCACATCGAGAAGCGTCCCTTTGGCCCTGCCAAGCCTCGAAGAGAGATTCCTGAGGTGTCCCTCGTAACTCGACAGGAGTCCTGACATTGCTGGACAAACACGAGTTTTGAAGGGCCATCCCCGCCATAACTCGAGAATATACCCCAGGTCCCCGCCGCAACTCGAGAAAAACCATGAGACTTCCCCCTCGAAGCGAGATGAGGCTTGATTCACCTGCATTGCATGCAGAGCAATTCTGTGATGCTCATAAAGCATGTAAGGAGCCTCGACTTGCTTGACAGATCTCGAGAGAGTGCCCAAGAACACTGTCACACGTCTAGAGGGACCCTGAGGTCACACCAGCAACATGAAGGAGCTCCGTGTACCCCAAATCAACTCGAGATAAATCCTGATTCCCCTGCACTGGCTACAGAGCCATACCTCGTTTCCCATCATACATGACCAGTGGTTGACTTCCTTTAGGCAACTCCAGAGATTCCCCGAGAACACCGTCCCAAGTTTAGAGGAACACCAAGTTCAGCACAGCAACTCAAGGAATGCTCTGTGTACACCAAATCATCCCGAGATGAGAGCTGATTGCCTGGCTTAGACTCAAGACATATGCCAACTTTCCACAAGCCCCTCAAGAGGAGGCTTCTCTCAGCAGTAGGTGTGAGGGAGGGACCCTGAGATTGCTGCCTCAAGTGGAATATACACCGAGAAGCCCTGACTCGAAAGGAGGCTGGGTTTCCTTACAGTGGCTTGAATACAGGCTCGCTCTTTCATCTCACAAGGAGAAGGGATGTCTGAATCCCCTGTGGAGTCCCTAGAGAAAGCCCAAGGTCCCCGCCTCATTTCGACAGAATGCCTCACATGCCTTTGACACCTCGAGAGGCACGTGGAGTTCACTGCTTCCAAAGGTGAAGTTGCCTCACTCCTATTGAGCATTGATAGGAATCCCAGTATCCCTGTGGCTACTGGAAAGGGCCCCTGGGTCTCCCGCCTCACCTTGAGAAGCGTCCCTTTTGCCCTGCCAAGCCTCGAAGAGATTCCTGAGGTGTCCCGTCGTAACTAGACTGGAGTCCCGACGTCGCTGAACAAACACGAGTTTTGAAGGGCCATCCCCGCCGTAACTCGAGAATATACCCCAGGTCCCCACCGCAACTCGAGAAAAACCATGAGACTTCCCCTCAAAGCGAGATGAGTCCCAGATTCCCCTGCATTGCATGCAGAGCAATTCCGTGATCCCCATGAAACATGTAAGGAGCCTCGACTTGCTCGAAGGATCTCAAGACAGTCCCCAAGAACACTGTCACAAGTCTAGAGGGATCGTGCCGTCACACTTGCAACACGGTGGAACTCGATGCACACCAAAAAAATTCGAGATGAGGCCCGATTCCCCTCCACTGGCTCCAGAGCCATCCCCCGTTCCCAATCAAACACGACCAGTGGCTTGACTTCCTTTAGGCAACTCCAGAGATTCCCCGAGAACACCGTCCCAAGTCTAGAGGAACACCAAGTTCAGCACAGCAACTCGAGGAATGCTCCGTGTACCCCAAATGTCTCGAGATGAGACCTGATTCCCTGGCTTAGACTCAAGACGTATGCCAACTTTCCACAAGCCCCTCAGGAGGAGGCTTCTCTCAGCAATAGTTGTGGGAGGGACCCTGAGTTTGCTGCCTCAAGGGGAATATACACCGAGAAGCCCTGACTGGAAAGGAGGCCGGGTTTCCTTGCAGTGGCTTGAATACAGGCTCCTCTTTCATCTCACAAGGTGAAGGGATGTCTGAATCCCCTGTGGAGTCCTAGAGAAAGCCCTAGGTCCGTGGCTCACTTCGAAGGAATGCCTCACATCCCTTTGACACCTCGAGAGGCACGCGGAATTCAATGCTTCAAAAGGTGATGATGCCTGACTCCTCTTGAACATTGATAGGATTCCCAATATCACTGAGGAAACTGGAAAGGCACCCTGGGTCTCTCGCCTCACATCCAGAAGCGTCCATTTTGCCCTGCCAGGCCTCGAAGAGATTCCTGAGGTGTCCCTCATAACTAGACAGGCGTCCTGACGTCACTGAGCAAACACGAGTTTCAAAGGGCCATCCCCGCCATAACTCGAGAATATACCCCAGGTCCCCGCCGCAACTCGAGAAAAACCAAGAGACTTCCCCCTCAAAGCGAGATGAGGCCTGATTCCCCTGCATTGCATGCAGAGCAATTCCGTGATCCCCATCAAACATGTAAGGAGCCTCGACTTGCTTGATAGATCTCGAGACAGTCCCCAAGAACACTGTCACAAGTCTAGAGGGACCCTAAGGTCACACCAGCAACATGAAGGAGCTCCATGTACCCCAAATCAACTCGAGATGAGTCCTGATTCCCCTGCATTGACTCCAGAGCCATCCCTCGTTCCCCATCAAACACGACCAGTGGCTTGACTTCCTTTAGACAACTCCAGAGATTCCCCTAGAACACCGTCCCAAGTCTAGAAGAACACAAATTTCAGCACAGCAACTCGAGGAATGCTCCGTGTACCCCAAATCGTCTCGAGATGAGAGCTGATTCCTCTGGCTTAGACTCAAGACGTATGCCAACTTTCCACAAGCCCCTCAAGAGAGGCTTCTCTCAGCAATAGGTGTGAGGGAGGGACCCTGAGTTTGCTGCCTCAAGTGGAATATACACCGAGAAACCCTGACTCGAAAGGAGGCTGGGTTTCCTTGCAGTGGCTTGAATACAGGCTCTCTTTCATCTCACAAGGTGAAGGGATGTCTGAATCCCCTGTGGAGTCCCTAGAGAAAGACCTATGTCCCAGCCTCATTTCGACGGAATGCCTCACATCCCTTTGACACCTCGAGTGGCACGCGGAGGTCAATGCTTCAAAAGGTGATGATGCCTGACTCTTCTTGAACATTGGTAGGATTCCCAATATCCCTGTGGATACTGGAAAGGGAACCTGGGTCTCCCGCCTCACCTAGAGAAGCGTCCCTTTTGCCCTGCCAGGCCTCGAAGAGATTCCTGACGTGTTCCTCGTAACTAGACAGGAGTCCTGATGTCACTGAGCAAACACGAGTTTTGAAGGGCCATCCTCACCATAACTCGAGAATATACCCCAGGTCCCCGCCGCAACTTGAGAAAAACAATGAGACTTCCCCCTCGAAGCGAGATGAGTCCCCATTCACCTGCATTGCATGCAGAGCAATTCCGTGATTCCCATCAAACATGTAAGGAGACTCGATTTGCTTGATGAATCTCGAGAGAGTACCCAAGAACACTGTCACAAGTCTAAAGGGACCCTGAGGTCACCCCAGCAACGCAAAGGAGCTCCATGTACCCCAAATCAACTCGAGATGAGGCCCGATTCTCCTGTATTGACTCCAGAGCCATCCCCGTTCCCATCAAACACGACCAGTCGCTTGACTTCCTTTCGGCAACTCCAGAGATTCCCCGAGAACACCGAGCCAAGTCTAGAGGAACACCAAGTTCAGCACAGCAACTCGAGGAATTCTCCATGTACCACAAATCGTCTCGAGAAGAGAGCTGATTCCCTGGCTTAGACTCAAGACTTATGCCAACTTTCCAAAAGCACCTCAAGGGGAGGCTACTGTCACCAATAGGTATGTGGAAAGGACCCTGAGTTTCCTGCCTCAGGTGGAATATACACCGAGAAGCCCTGACTGGAAAGGAGGCCGGATTTCCTTGCAGTGGCTTGAATACAGGCTCGTCTTTCATCTCACAAGATGAAGGGATGTCTGAATCCCCTGTGGAGACCCTAGAGAAAGCCCTAGTTCGCCGCCTCATCTCGACGGGATGCCTCACATCCCTTTGACACCGCGAGAGGCACGCGGAGTTCACTGCTTCAAAATGTGACGATGCCTGAATCATCTCGAAAATGGAAAGAAATCGCAATATAACTGTGGCTACTGGAAAGGGACCCAGGGTCTCCCGCCTCACCTCGAGAAGTGTCCCTTTTGCCCTGCCAAGCCTCGAAGAGATTCCTGAGGTGTCCCTCGTAACTAGACAGGAGTCCTGACGTCGCTGAACAAACACAAGTTTTGAAGGGCCATCTCCGCCGTAACTCGAGAATATTCCCCAGATCACTGCCGCAACTCGAGAAAAACCATGAGACTTCCCCCTCGAAGCGAGATGAGGCCCGATTCCCCTGCATTGCATGCAGAGCAATTTCGTGATCCCCATCAAGCATGTAAGGAGCCTCAACTTGCTTGACGGATCTCGAGAGAGTCCCCAAGAACACTGTCACACGTCTAGAGGGACCCTGAGGTCACCCCAGCAATGCGAAGGAGCTCCATGTACCCCCAATCAACTCGAGATGAGGCCCGATTCCCCTGCATTGACTCCAGAGCCATCCCCCTTTCCCCATCAAACACGACCAGTGGCTTGACTTCCTTTAGGCAACTCCAGAGATTCCCCGAGAACACCGTCCCAAGTCTAGAGGAACACCAAGTTCACCAGAGCAACTTGAGAAATACTCCGTGTACCCCAAATCGTCTCAGGATGAGAGCTGATTCCCTCGCCAAGACGTATGCCAACTTTCCACAATTACCTCGAGAGGAGGCTTCTCTCAGCAATAATTATGTGGGAGGGACCCTGAGTTAGCTGCCTCAAGTGGAATGTACACCGAGAAGCCCTGACTCGAAAGGAGGCTGGATTTCCTTGCAGTGGCTTGAATGCAGGCTCGTCTTTCATCTCACAAGATGAAGGGATGTCTGAATCCCCTGTGGAGACCCTAGAGAAAGCCCTAGGTCCCCGCCTCATTTCGACAGAATGCCTCACATCCCTTTGACACCTCGAGAGGCACGTGGAGTTTACTGCTTCAAAGGTGACGATGCCAGAGTCGTCTTGAACTTTGATAGTAATACCAATATCACTGTGGATACTGGAAAGGGATCTGGGTATCCGGGCTCACCTCGAGAAGCGTCCCTTTTGCCCTGCCAAGCCTCGAAGAGATTCCTGAGGTGTCCCTCATAACTAGACAGGAGTCCCGATGTCGCTGAACAAACACGAGTTTTGAAGGGCCATCCCCGCCATAACTCAAGAATATACCCCAGGGTCCCAGTCGCAACTCGAGAAAAACAATAAGAATTCCCCCTCAAAGCGAGATGAGGCCTTATTCCCCTGCATTGCATGCAGAGCAATTCCGTTATCCCCATCAAACTTGTAAGGAGCATCGACTTGCATGATAGATCTCGAGAGAATCCCGAAGAACACTGTCACAAGTCTAGAGGGGCCCTGAGGTCACCACAGCAACACGAAAGAGATCCATGTACCCCAAAATCAACTCGAGATGAGGCCTGATTCCCCTGCATTGGCTCCAGAGCCATCCCCCGTTCCCCATCAAACACGACCAGTGGCTTGACTTCCTTTAGGCAACTCCAGAGATTCCCCAAGAACACCGTCCCAATCTAGAGGAACACCAAGTTCAGCACAGCAACTCGAGGAATACTCCGTGTACCCCAAATCGTCTCGAGATGAGAGCTGATTCCCTGGATTAGACTCAAGACGTATGCCAACTTTCCACAAGCCCCTCAAGAGGAGGCTTCTCTCAGCAATAGTGTATGTGAGGGAGGGACCCTGAGTTTGCTGCCTCAAGTGGAATATACACCGAGAAGCCCTGACTTGAAAGGAGGCCGGATTTCCTTGAAGTGGCTTGAATACAGGCTTGTCTTTCATCTCACAAGATGAAGGGATGGCTGAATCCCCTGTGGAGAACCTAGAGAATGACCTATGTCCCAGCCTCATTTCGACGGAACGCCTCACATCCCTTTGACACCTCGAGAGGCACGCGGAGTTCACTGCTTCAAAAGGTGACGATGCCTGACTCCTCTTGAACATTGAGAGGAATCGCAATATTACTGTGGCTACTGGAAAGGGACCCTGGGTCTCCCGCCTCACCTCGAGAAGCGTCCCTTTTGCCCTGCCAAGCCTCGAAGAGATTCCTGAGGTGTCCCTCGTAACTAGACAGGAGTCCTGACGTCGCTGAACAAACACGAGTTTTGAAGGGCCATCCCCGCCGTAACTCGAGAATATACCCCAGGTCCCCGCCGCAACTCGAGAAAAAACCATGAGATTTCCCCCTCAAAGCGAGATGAGGCCCGATTCCCCTGCATTGCATGCAGAGCAATTCCGTGATCCCCATGAAACATGTAAGGAGCCTCGACTTGCTTGATGGATCTCGAGACAGTCCCCAAGAACACTGTCACAGGTCTAGAGGGACCCTGAGGTCCCCCAGCAACGAGAAGGAGCTCCATGTATCCCAAATCAACTCGAGATGAGGCCCGATTCCCCTGCATTGACTCCAGAGCCATCCCCCGTTCCCCATCAAACACGACCAGTGGCTTGACTTCCTTTAGGCAACTCCAGAGTTTCCCCGAGAACACCGTCCAAGTCTAGAGGAACACCAAGTTCAGCACAGCAACTCGAGGAATGCTCCATGTACCCCAAATCGTCTCGAGATGAGAGCTGATTCCCTGGCTTAGACTCAAGACGTATGCCAACTTTCCACAAGCCCCTCAAGAGGAGGCTTCTCTCAGCAATAGGTGTGAGGGAGGGACCCATGTGAGTTTGCTGCCTCAAGTGGAATATACACCGAGAAGTCCTGACTCGAAAGGAGGCTGGGTTTCCTTGCAGTGGCTTGAATACAGGCTCCTCTTTCATCTCACAAGGTGAAGGGATGTCTGAATCCCCTTTGGAGAGCCTAGAGAATGACCTATGTCCCTGCCTCAGTTCCACGGAATGCCTCACATCCCTGTGACACCTCGAGAGGCACGCGGAGTTCACTGCTTCAAAAGGTGACGATGCTTGACTCCTCTTGAACATTGATAGGAATCCCAATATCCCTGTGGCTACTGGAAAGGGACCCTGGGTCTCCCTCCTCACCTCGAGCAGCGTTCCTTTGGCCCTGCCAAGACTCGAAGAGATTCCTGACGTGTCCCTCGTAACTAGACAGGAGTCCTGATATCGCTGAGCAAACACGAGTTTTGAAGGGCCATCCCCGCTGTAACTCGAGAATATACCCCTGGTCGCCGCCCAACTCGAGAAAAACCAGGAGACTTCCCCACTCGAAGCGAGATTAGGCCCCATTCCCCTGCATTGCATGCAGAGCAATACCGTGATCCCCATCAAACATGTAAGGAGCCTCGACTTGCTTGATGGATCTAGAGACAGTTCCCAAGAACACTGTCACAACTCTAGAGGGACACTGAGGTCACCCCTGCAACGCGAAGGAGCTCCATGTACCCCGAAACAACTGGAGATGAAACCCGATTCCCCTGCATTGATTCCAGTGCCATACCCGTTCCGCATCAGACACGACCAGCGGCTTGACTTCCTTCAGGCAACTCCAGAGATTCCCCGACAACACCTTCCCAAGTCTAGAGGAGCACCAAGTTCAGCACAGCAACTCGAGAAATGCTCCATATACACCAAATTGCCTGGAGATGAGAGCTGATTGCCTGGCTTAGACTCAAGATGTATGCCAACTTTCCAGAAGCCCCTCAAGAGGAGGCTTCTCTCAGCTATAGGTATGTGGGAGGGAACCTGAGTTTCCTGCCTCAAGTGGAATACACAGCGAGAAACTCTGACTAAAAAGGAGGCCGGAATTCCTTGCAGTGGCTTGAATACAGGCTCGTCTTTCATTTCACAAGACGAAAGGATGTCTGAATCCCAGTGGAGACCCTAAAGAAAGCCCTAGGTCCCGCTTCACTTCGACGTAATGCCTCACATCCCTTTGACATCTCGAGAGTCATGAAGAGTACACTGCTTCTAAGGTGACGATGCCCGAGTCATCTTGAACATTGATAGTAATACCAATATCCTGTGGCTACTGGAAAGGGACCCTGGGTCTCCAGGCTCACCTCGAGAAGCGTCCCTTTTGCCCTGCCAGGCCTCGAAGAGATTCCTGACGTGTCCCTCGTAACTAGACAGGAGTCCTGACGTCGATGAACAAACATGAGTTTTCAAGGGCCATCCCCGCCGTAGCTCAAGAATATACCCCAGGTCCCCGTCGCAACTCGAAAAAAATCATGAGACCTCCCCCTCAAAGTGAGATGAGGCCCTGATTCCCCTGCATTGCATGCAGAGCAATTCCGTGATCCCCATCAAACATGTAAGGAGCCTCGACTTGCTTGATGGATCTCGAGACAGTCCCCAAGAACACTGTCACAAGTCTAGAGGGACCCTGAGGTCACACCAGAAACACGAAGAAGCTCCATGTACCCCTAATCAACTCGAGATGAGGCCCGATTCCCCTGCATTCACTTCAGAGCCATCCACCGTTCCCCATCATACAAGACCAGCGCCTTGAGTTCCTTTAGGCAACTCCAGAGATTTCCCGAGAACACCGTCCCAAGTCTAGTGGAGCACCAATGACAGCACAGCAACTCGAGGAATGCTCCGTGTACCCCAAATCGTCTCGAGATGAGAGCTGATTCCCTGGCTTAGACTCAAGATGTATGCCAACTTTCCACAAGCACCTCAAGAGGAGGCTTCTCTCAGCAATAGGTATGTGGGAGGGACCCTGAGTTTGCTGCCTCAAGTGGAATATACACCGAGAAACCCTGACTCGAAAGGAGGCCGGATTTCCTTGCAGTGGATTGAATACAGGCTTGTCTTTCATCTCACAAGATGAAGGGGTGTCTGAATCCCCTGTGGAGACCCTAGAGAAAGCCAAGTTCCCGCCTCATTTCGACAGAATGCCTCACATCCCTTTGACACCTCGAGAGGCACGCGGAGTTCACTGCTTCCAAAAGTGACGATGCCTAACTTCTCTTGAACATTGAGAGGAATCCCAATATCCCTGTGGCTACTGGAAAGGGACCCTGGGTCTCCCGCCTCACCTCGAGAAATGTCCCTTTTGCCCTGCCAAGCCTCGAAGAGATTCCTGAGGTGTCCCTCGTACCTAGACAGGAGTCCTGACGTCGCTGAACAAACACGAGTTTTGAAGGGCCATCTCCGCCGTAACTCGAGAATATACCCCAGATCCCTGCTGAAACTCGAGAAAAACCATGAGATTTCCCCCTCGAAGCGAGACGAGGCCCGATTCCCCTGCATTGCATGCAGAGCAATTCCGTGATCCCCATCAAACATGTAAGGAGCCTCGACTTGCTTGACAGATCTCGAGAGAGTGCCCAAGAACACTGTCACACGTCTAGAGGGACACTGAGGTCACCCCAGCAATGCGAAGGAGCTCCATGTACCCCAAATCGTCTTGAGATGAGAGCTGATTGCCTGGCTTAGACTCAAGACGTATGCCAACTTTCCACAAGCCCCTCAAGAGGAGGCTTCTCTCAGCAGTAGGTGTGAGGGAGGGACCCTGAGTTTGCTGCCTCAAGTGGAATATACACCGAGAAGCCCTGACTCGAAAGGAGGCTGGGTTTCCTTGCAGTGACTTGAATACAGGCTCCTCTTTCATCTCACAAGATGAAGGGATGTCTTAATCCCCTGTGGAGAGCATAGAAAATGACCTTTGTCCCTGCCTCAGTTCCATGGAATGCCTCACATCCCTGTGACACCTCCACAGGCACGCGGAGTTCACTGCCTCAAAAGGTGACGATGCCTGAGTGCTTTTGAACATTGATAGTAATCCCTATATCCCTGTGTCTACTATAAAGGGACCCTGGTTCTCCCGCCTCAAATCGAGAAGCCTCCCTTTTGCCCTGCCAGGCCTCGAAGAGATTCCTGAGGTGTCCCTCGTAACTAAACAGGTGTCCTGACGTCGCTGAACAAACACGAGTTTTGAAGGGCCATCCCCGCCGTAACTCAAGAATATAACCCAGGTCCCCGCCGCAACTCGAGAAAAACCATGAGACTTACCCCTCGAAGCGAGATGAGGCCCGATTCCCCTGCACTGCATGCAGAGCAATTCCGTGATCCCCATGAAACATGTAAGGAGCCTCGACTTGCCTGATGGATCTCGAGACAGTCCCCAAGAACACTGTCACAGGTCTAGAGGCACCCTGAGGTCCCCCGAGCAACGCGAAGGAGCTCTATGTATCCCAAATCAACTCGAGATGAGGCATGATTCCAATGCATTGACTCCAGATGCACCCCCGTTATTCATCAAACACGAGCAGTGGCTTGACTTCCTTTTGGCAACTAAAGAGATTCCTCGAGAACACCGTCCCAAGTCTAGAGGAACACCAAGTTCAGCACAGCAACTAGAGGAATGCTCTGTGGACCCCAAATCGTCTCGAGATGAGAGCTGATTTCCTGGCTTAGACTCAAGACGTATGCCAACTTTCCACAAGCCCCTCAAGGGGAGGCTTCTCTCAGCAGTAGGTGTGAGGGAGGGACCCTGAGTTTGCTGCCTCAAGTGGAATATACACCGAGAAGCCCTGACTTGAAAGGAGGCCGGATTTCCTTGCAGTGGCTTGAATACAGGCTCATCTTTCATCTCACAAGGTGAGGGATGTCTGAATCCCCTGTGGAGACACTAGAGAAAGCCCTAGGTCCCCGTCTCATTTCGACGGAATGCCTCACATGCTTTTGACACCTCGAGGGGCAAACAGAGTTCACTGCTTCAAAAGGTGACGATGCCTGACTCCTCTCGAACATTGACAGGAATCCCAATATCCCTGTGGCTACTGGAAAGAGACCCTTGGTCTCCCGGCTCAGGTCGAGAAGCATCCCTTTTGCCCTGCGAGGCATCGAAGAGATTCCTGAGGTGTCCCTCGTAACTAGACAGGAGTCCTGACGTCGATGAACAAACACGAGTTTTGAAGGGCCATCCCCGCCGTAACTCAAGAATATACCCCAGGTCCCTGCCGCAACTCGAGAAAAACCATGAGACTTTCCCCCTCGAAGCGAGATGAGGCCCGATTCTCCTGCATTGCATGCAGAGCAATTCCGTGATCCCCATCAAGCATGTATGGAGCCTCGACTTGCTTGACGGATCTCGAGAGAGTCCCCAAGAACACTGTCACACGTCTAGAGGGACCCTGAGGTCACCCAGCAATGCGAAAGAGCTCCATGTACCCCAAAAAAACTCGAGATGAGGCCCGATTCCCCTGCATTGGCTCTATAGCCATCCCCCTTTCCCCATCAAACACGACCAGTGGCTTGAATTCCTTTAGGCAACTCCAGAGATTCCCTGAGAACACCGTCCCAATCTAGAGGAACACCAAGTACACCACAGCAACTCGAGAAATACTCCGTGTACCCCAAATCGTCTCAAGATGAGAGCTGATTCCCTGGCTTAGACTCAAGACGTATGCCAACTTTCCACAATTACCTCGAGAGGAGGCTTCTCTCAGCAATAATTATGTGGGAGGGACCCTGAGTTGCTGCCTCAAGTGGAATGTACACCGAGAAGCCCTGACTCGAAAGGAGGCTGGATTTCCTTGCAGTGGCTTGAATGCAGGCTCGTCTTTCATCTCACAAGATGAAGGGATGTCTGAATCCCCTGTGGAGACCCTAGAGAAAGCCCTAGTTCCCCACCTCATCTCGACAGATGCCTCACATCCTTTGACACATCGAGAGGCACGCGGAGTTCACTGCTTCCAAAAGTGACGATGCCTGAGTCCTCTTGAACATTGATAGTAATACCAATATCCCTGTGGCTACTGGAAAGGGACCCTAGGTCTCCGGGCTCACCTCGAGAAGCGTCCCTTTTGCCCTGCCAGGCCTCGAAGAGATTCCTGAGGTGTCCCTCATAACTAGACAGGAGTCCTGACGTCGATGAACAAACATGAGTTTTCAAGGGCCATCCCCGCCGTAACTCAAGAATATACCCCAGGTCCCCATCGCAACTCGAGAAAAACCATGAGAATTCCCCCTCAAAGCGAGATGAGGCCCGATTCCCCTGCATTGCATGCAGAGCAATTCCGTGATCCCCATCAAACATGTAAGGAACCTCGACTTGCTTGATGGATCTCGAGAGAGTCCCCAAGAACACTGTCAAAAGTCTAGAGGGACCCTGAGGTCACACCTGCAACGCAAAGGAGACCATGTACCCAAAAAAAACTAGAGATGAGGCCCGTTTCCCCTGCATTGGCTCCAGAGCCATCCCCCGTTCCCCATCAAACACGACCAGTGGCTTGATTCCTTTAGGCAACTCCAGAGATTCCCCAAGAACACCGTCCCAATCTAGAGGAACACCAAGTACACCACAGCAACTCGAGAAATACTCCGTGTACCCCAAATCGTCTCGAGATGAGAGCTGATTCCCTGGCTTAGACTCAAGACGTATGCCAACTTTCCACAAGCCCCTCAAGAGGAGGCTTCTCTCAGCAATATGTATGTGGGAGGGACCCTGAGTTTGCTGCCTCAAGTGGAATATACAGCGAGAAGCCCTGACTCGAAAGGAGGCCGGATTTCCTTGCAGTGGCTTGAATACAGGCTCGTCTTTCATCTCACAAGATGAAGGGATGTCTGAATCCCCTGTGGAGAACCTAGAGAAAGCCCTAGGTCCCCGCCTCATTTCGATGGAATGCCTCACATCCCTTTGACACCTCGAGAGGCACGCGGAGTTCACTGCTTCAAAAGTGACGATGCCTGACTCTCTTGAACATTGAGAGGAATCCCAATATCACTGTGGCTACTGGAAAGGGACACTGGGGTCTCCGCCTCACCTCGAGAAGCGTCCCTTTTGCCCTGCCAAGCCTCGAAGAGATTCCTGAGGTGTCCCTCGTAACTAGACAGGAGTCCTGACGTCACTGAACAAACACGAGT
Source organism: Odocoileus virginianus (assembly GCF_023699985.2). Taxonomy (NCBI): domain Eukaryota; kingdom Metazoa; phylum Chordata; class Mammalia; order Artiodactyla; family Cervidae; genus Odocoileus; species Odocoileus virginianus. The sequence continues at coordinate 33,119 of NW_027224284.1, forward strand.
TTTGAAGGGCCATCCCCGCCGTAACTCGAGAATATACCCCAGGTCCCCGCCGCAACTCGAGAAAAACCATGAGATTTCCCCCTCAAAGCGAGATGAGGCCCGATTCCCCTGCACTGCATGCAGAGCAATCCCGTGATCCCCATGAAACATGTAAGGAGCCTCGACTTGCTTGATGGATCTCGAGACAGTCCCCAAGAACACTGTCACAGGTCTAGAGGGACCCTGAGGTCCCCCCAGCAACGAGAAGGAGCTCCATGTATCCCAAATCAACTCGAGATGAGGCACGATTCCACTGCATTGACTCCAGAGGCACCCCCCGTTATCCATCAAACACGACCAGTGGCTTGACTTCCTTTAGGCAACTCCAGAGATTCCCCGAGAACACCGTCCCAAGTCTAGAGGAACAGCAAGTTCAGCACAGCAACTCGAGGAATGCTCCTTGTACCCCAAATCGTCTCAAGATGAGAGCTGATTCCCTGGCTTAGACGCAAGACGTATGCCAACTTTCCACAAGCCCCTCAAGAGGAGGCTTCTCTCAGCAGTAGGTGTGAGGGAGGGACCCTGAGTTTGCTGCCTCAAGTGGAATAAACACCGAGAAGCCCTGACTCGAAAGGAGGCTGGGTTTCCTTGCAGTGGCTTGAATACAGGCTCCTCTTTCATCTCACAAGATGAAGGGATGTCTTAATCCCCTTTGGAGAGCCTTGAGAATGACCTATGTCCCTGCCTCAGTTCCACGGAATGCCTCACATCCCTTTGACACCTCGATAGGCACGCAGAGTTCACTGCTTCAAAAGGTGACGATGCCTGACTCCTCTTGAACATTGATAGGAATCCCAATATCCCTGTTGCTACTGGAAAGGGACCCTGGGTCTCCCTCCTCACCTCGGACAGCGTTCCTTTTGCCCAGTCAGGACTCGAATAGATTCCTGACGTGTCCCACGTAAATAGACAGGAATCCTGATATTGCTGAGCAAACACGAGTTTTGAAGGGCCATCCCCGCTGTCACTCGAGAATATACCCCTGATGGCCACCCAACTCGAGAAAACCAGGAGAATTCCCCCTCGAAGCGAGATGAGGCCCCATTCCCCTGCATTGCATGCAGAGCAATTCCGTGATCCCCATCAAACATGTAAGGAGCCTCGACTTGCTTGATGGATCTAGAGACAGTCCCCAAGAACACTGTCACACGTCTAGAGGGAACCTGAGGTCACCCCAGCAAAGCGAAGGAGCTCCATGTACCCCAAATCAACTCGAGATGAGGCCCAATTCCCCTGCATTGACTCCAGTGCCATCCCCATTCCCCATCAAACACGACAAGGGGCTTAACTTCCTTCAGGCAACTCCAGAGATTCCCCGACAATGAGAGGGTAACAGGCAGGAAGGCCAGGGGTCTCCAAATGGAAAAAAAGAAGCTGCAGGTGCCAGACATTTTTATCTCTCTTAAGTGGCAGGAAGAAACAAACCAGCGATATGCCTTTCCTTCTCTACACAAATTTAAAAGAGGTTTCTCTTAAAGTGCTGTGTTGCCATGACACCTGGTCTCACCTGAGGCTAACTACTCTCAAACCTTGAGTTGACCAATACGTTTCTTTTTCGTATGGAAATGTTGTCTTAAGCTATGTTAGACTCTATCTTCAAGTTGGTTTCGCCAAATGGCCTAAATTTACTTACTCAGGTATTGTTCCCCTAATCTATGTAAATGAAATTATTTGTTGGTATTCTGCCCTTCTACAAGATTCAAGTATGGCCAGGGATGAATTATCTGGTGTCATTCTAAATTTTATGACATCCTTTTCATTAACAGACTGTGAGTGACTATATAACAGACAGCTAAAGACTAGAAGGGGGGTATTCTTTTGCCCCCTTCTGATGCCTATGTCAGAAGCTTTCTCTATCTCCTTTATACTTTAATAAAACTTTATTACACAAAAGCTCTGAGCGATCCAGCCTCGTCTCTGGCCCCGGATTGAATTCGTCTCCTCCGGAGGCCAAGAATCCCGCATCTAATCGTTCAGCAACAACCTTTCATCTTGGGGGCTCGTCCGGGATCCTTCAGGACAAGGTAAGGATGCTTGGAGCTCTAGGTCTTTGTTCTCCTAGCAAACATGTTTTCTGCTGTACTTTACTAACTCTTCAGTGTGCTTGTGTGAATGAATGAAATGCCCTGCGTGAAGCAAATGAGGAGCCCTGCTCTGCGGTTCTGCGGCGACCTCATAAGGCTTATGGCAAAAACCTGTCGGGAGTTTATACCGACCTGCCAATGCCAAGAGGCAACCAATGTCTTCCTTCAGGAACCGACCAGAAATGGGCAAAGCGTGTGGACCGAACTCTCCTTTCTCGGTCAACTTTTCGGTCTCTTTGACCATTTCATAACTCCTTGGGAATTAGAAGTACTAACCTAATCTATCGGATCATAGGCTTTCAAGGGACTTGTAATCTATGTTGCTACTGTACTGTGGCCTAGGTCTCAAACTTGGATTGGTAGTCAGGAAGCGCCTAGCCTCGCTAGGCATGGAAAGTTCGGAAGCTAGATGGAGCTCTAACTCCCAGAGCATCTCTGAGGTTAAAGGTGACTCGGATTGGAGCTGCAGTGGCTTTCTTTCCTTTGGTAACACTGGCTCTTAGTGGACCAGAGGAGGCTCTTATACCGGTGTGGTAACACTTGGAAGGAACCTCTCAGTTTCATGTTTGTATCGGTCTTGCTGTGGTCAGGAATATACTTAGGGTCGTGCACAGGCACTCAGGTGACAAATGTGTCCCCCAGAGGTCTTAGCCTGGAAAACATTCTGGAAGGTTACTCTGATTGCACCCCGGGTGGCATCAGAGGCAAGCGAGGTGAAGGGCTGGACATCAGTCAGGGATGCCGTCAGGTCTACCCCTGGTGCATCCCCACCCCGTCTCGGTGGTAGAACCGGGAGGGACGAGTGTGATGCCTGCGTCGGTAAGGGACAGACTAAGTCCGACCAGGAAGGAAAGCTTTTGGTGTAAAGTCTGTCTACACCCCCATCTAGAGCAGGGAGGGACGCCTCCGGTAGAAAAAATGGCGCTGGTCGCTTTTTTTCTCTCTTACAGATGGGAGCTAATAATTCCAGCCTCACTCCTTTGAACTGTATCCTGAAAAACTGGGATATGTGCAGGGCAGCCAGAGAGACTGAGGGACAGCCACTCATGCTGTTGCCTCTTCATGAAGTACCCACTGGGAGAAATTATCAGTCTATGAGAGTTAATAAGCCTTTCTCTTATCAAGAGATACAAAGAATCAAGGAGGATCTGGGAGACTATTTAGAGGACCCAGAAAAATATATTAAAGCTTTTAAAGGTGTTACTCTGCATTATGACCTTACTTGGAAAGATGTGATGTATATCTTGGGACAAACGTTGACTCCCGACTCAAAGGCTCGAGTTTTGGGAAAAGCGGTTGCTTATGGAGATGAATGGCTTGGTAATGAATCAGTGGGAAAGAGAGAGGACGAGATAACTGCCCTCCCCACTGGGAGTCAGGCGGTCCCAGCTACAGAACCAGACTGGGACTATAACACTGCTAAAGGAAGATGGGATCAGAGTCATTTTGTCAGATGTATTCTTGAAGGACTCAGGCAGGCGCGTTCTAAGCCTTTAAACTATGGCAAACTGGCAGACATAGAACAGGAGGAGAAGGAAGCTCCTGGTAAATTCCTAGATAGACTGAGAGAAGCCCTTCGCAGATTCACTGAGATTGATCCCGAAAGTGAAGAGGGAAAAGTGATCTTAAAGGATAGATTTCTCACTCAGTCGGCTCCAGATATTCGCCGTAAGTTATCAAAACGGGCGCATGGACCAAATCAGTCTTTAGATAATCTGTTACAACTGGCTCAGACAGTCTATTATGGAAGGGAATATGAGGAAAAGAAAGAAAGGCAGAGAAAGACGAAGGAAAAGGCGGAAGCTCTCGCAATGGCTATGAAAACCGTTCTTAACCAGCCTGAGAAAAATGCCCAGAGGGACCCAGGTGAAAAGGGATGGGCTTGCTATTGCTGTGGAAAGGAGGGGCATCTCAAGCGAGATTGCCCTCAGGCATCTAAGCCGCCCCCGGCTCCATGTCCGGTCTGCAAGGGACCACACTGGAGGAGAGACTGCCCCCAGAGGTGTAGGTCTCAGGGGTCTGACTCTCAAGACCATCAGGACTGAAGGTGCCTGGGGGTCCCCACACAAGCTCCCATCCTAATTACACCTGAGGAACCCCGGATATTAATAACTGTGGGGGGCCAATCCGTTGATTTCCTTTTAGATACTGGGGCAACTTACTCTGTGCTTACTGAAGCCCCTGGCCCACTTTCTTCCCGATCCGCTTCCGTAATGGGACTGTCTGGATGAGCCAAAAGGTATTATTTCAGTTATTCTTTATCTGTCGTGCAACTGGGATTCTGTGCTATTTTCACACGAGTTTCTTATCGTGCCAGAATCACCCTCACCCCTTTTGGGAAGAGATATACTGAGCAAGGTCCATGCCTCTGTTTTCATGAATATGGAGCCCTCCCTTTCTCTCCCTTTAGTTGAACAAAATGTAAATCTTAGAGTATGGGCTGATGGAAAATCTGTGGGTCGAGCACAGAATGCTATTCCTGTAGTTGTCAAGCTCAAAGACCCACACTTATTCCCACATAAGAAGCAGTATCCACTGAAACCTGAGGTTAAAGAAGGGTTAAAACCCATCATTGAGAATTTAAAAGAGCAGGGACTGTTAGTTCCCTGTAACAGTCCATGCAACACTCCTATTTTGGGTATAAAGAAATCAAACGGTAAATGGAGACTAGTTCAAGATTTACGAATAATAAATGAGGCTGTGGTTCCTTTACACCCTGTGGTGCCTAATCCTTATACTCTATTGTCTGAAATTCCTGAACGAGCCAAATATTTCTCAGTAATTGATTTGAAAGATGCCTTCTATTCAGTGCCTTTGGCGGAAGAAAGTCAATTTCTATTTGCCTTTGAAGACCCCACGCAGCCAGCTTCTCAGTTAACCTGGACAGTTTTGCCCCAGGGATTTCGTGACAGTCCTCACTTATTTGGACAAAGTTTGTCACGGGATCTACAAAACTTTAATAGCTCTGAAGCGGTAGTGTTACAATATGTAGATGATATTTTGCTCTGTGCTGAAACAGAGGAAGCTTGTTCACGAGCCTCAGAAGATTTCTTAAACTTTCTGGTAGGCTGCGGTTACAAGGCTTCAAGAGAAAAGGCTCAGCTTTGTCAACAATCTGTTAGATATCTGGGCCTAATCATATCAGAAGGGACTAGGGCCATAGGTCCTGAGAGAATTAAACCTATACTAAACCATCCCCTACCTATGACTTTAAGGCAATTGAGAGGATTTTTGGGAATCACAGGCTACTGTCATATTTGGATTCCAGGTTATGGGGAACTTGCCCGGCCTTTATATAAACTTATAGCTGAAACTCAGCAGGCCCAAACCGACAAACTGGTTTGGTCTCCAGATACTCAAAAGGCTTTTAAGGTTCTTCAGGCTGCTCTCCTGCAAGCTCCGGCTTTGAGTTTGCCCACAGGGTCAGAATTTAACTTGTTTGTCACTGAAAGAAAAGGTATGGCCTTGGGAGTTTTGACACAACCCCGAGGGCCTCATCAGCAACCTATTGCATATCCAAGCAAGGAATTAGATGTAATTGCACGTGGGTGGCCCCACTGCCTAAGAGTAATTGGAGCCACGGCTTTATTAGCACCTGAAGCTTTGAAAATAATTAATGGACAAAAACTTACTGTACTGACTTCTCATGATGTGAGTGGAATCTTGAATTCTAAAGTTAATATTTGGATGACAGACAGTAGGCTTCTTAAATATCAGTCACTATTGTTAGAAGGACCAGTAACTAAGCTTAAAGTTTGTGGAAATTTAAATCCTGCTACTTTCCTTCCTGAGAAGGAAAATGAAACACCTGATCATGATTGCTCCCAATTTTTAACTTTAAACTATGCAGCTCGGGAAGATCTAATGGATACCCCATTAGACAATCCTGACATGGAAATATTTACAGATGGCAGTTCTTTTGTTCGGGATGGAAAGCGTAAAGCAGGTTATGCTGTGGTGACTGCTGAACAGGTTTTAGAAGCAAAATCTCTCCCCCAGGGAACCAGTGCCCAGTTAGCGGAGCTTGTGGCCCTGACCCGAGCTCTAGAGTTAAGCAAAGGGCAGCGAGTAAATATCTACACTGATTCTAAGTATGCTTATTTGACTTTACATGCTCATGCTGCAATATGGAAAGAAAGACAGTTTAAAACAGCAACAGGAGAACCTATTAAGCATTTCAGAGAGATTGAGAGACTTTTAACTGCTATCTATTGTCCTAAAGAAGTAGCAGTTATGCATTGCAAAGGGCACAGCAGGGATGGGAGTAAAGTAGCTGCTGGTAACCTGTTAGCTGACTCTCAAGCCAAAAAAGCGGCACTTTACGAAACCCCCTCCCTGCAGACGCCTTTGATCTGGACAGGTCCTGTGGAACAAGAAAAACCACAATATACTGAGGAAGAATTAGAAAGATATGAGAAAAGAGGAGCAAAGATTACTGATAAAGGATGGTTACAGTCCGAGGATGGACGATTAATAATTCCTGAGAATGCTCAGTGGAAAATTCTTAAGGGTTTACATCAGAGTTTTCATTTGGGTGTAGAAAGTACTTACCAGATGGCTTCTCGTTTGTTTGAAGGTAAAAATGTAATGAAAACTTTAAAGAACCTTATCAAACGATGTGAGTTTTGTCAGAAAAATAACCCAAAGACTGAAAAGCTAGCCAAATCTGGGTTACAATGAAAGGGAAAGTATCCTGGAGAAGACTGGGAAATTGATTTTACTCATATGCCAAAAGCTAATGGATATTCTTGCTTACAAGTTTGGGTGGATACTTTTACTGGATGGATTGAGGCTTTCCCCTGTCGTAGTGAACAAGCTAAAGAGGTTATAAAGATTTTAATCCATGAAATTATCCCCAGGTTTGGGCTGCCACGGAGCCTTCAGAGTGACAATGGCTCCGCCTTTAAAGCTGCTGTAACTCAGGGGGTGTCTAAAGCTCTAGGAATAGAGTATCACTTACACTGCTCCTGGAGACCCCAATCCTCAGGAAAGGTTGAAAAAGCTAATGACATTATCAAAAGACATCTGCACAAATTAACTCAAGAGACGCAGGACAACTGGATTAAAGTCCTACCCATAGCTTTAATGAGGGCTCGAACTGCCCCCAAAAAGGAGGGGCTGTCCCCCTTTGAATGTATTTATGGAAGGCCTTTCTTACGCACAGACATTGTTATAGATCCTGAAGCCTTGGAGTTAACTAATTATGTAACTCAGCTCTCAGCTTTTCAACAGGCATTAACAGAACTCCAGGAGACGACTCCTGACCCAGCCTCTGAATCCAGCAAGCCTCTATTTGAGCCAGGAACTGAGGTCCTTATAAAAACATTGGGATCTGGGGGCTCATCCCTCGAGCCCCTCTGGGAAGGCCCTTACCAGGTTATTCTTTCTTCTCCCACAGCTGTCAAAGTGCCAGGAATTGATTCATGGGTGCATCACACTCGAGTCAAGAGATGGCACCCTGACCAAAACTAAGTGATGTCATTTTTATGTCTTTACTTTCTATGCTCTGGCTTTGTACATTTCAGATGGCCTGATAATCTATGTGAGCCTACTTCTGCTGACTCCAGAAATCCTGAGTCTGCCGTTTGATCCTCAAGACAATGCCTTCCTGTCCTGGGCTCACTCCTATGCTGCATTCCACAATCGGTCTAACTGCTGGGTCTGCGGAACACTCCCCTCTTCATCAGTGGAAGGCTTCCCATGGTGGACATCTCCACTTCAAGGAAAAGACTTTCTCCAAGTCTGCGAATACCTTCAACAACAATCACATGTGATGCCTCTTCTTCGTCTGGTGACATCTAACAACCCTAGAATGGACTGGTGTAATACTCTGTACCTTAACTATGGACATAATGTGACTTTTAATTTTGATTATACACTGCTGCAGTGTTTGTCCCCTCTTTGGGAACTACAGATGTTATGCTACGAGTAGATGCTTTGACTAATTTTACTCAACAGGCATTACAAGATTCTCAAAAAGCTATTTCAGCTCTTAATGCTGAACAAACACAAATTAGAAAGGTGGTTTTACAAAATAGATTGGCTTTAGATATTCTGACAGCTGCACAAGGAGGAACTTGTGCCATCATTCATACTCAATGCTGCACATATATACCTGATATGAGCACTAATGTTACTCATTTTACTAAACACATGAACAAGATGATTGGGGCCATGGATACTCCTGAAGCCTCTATTGCCTCACTTTGGGAGATGTTAACTAGTTCCCCATGGTGGAAATCTATCTTAATTACAATAATTCTGATTGTTTTGTTTTTGCTGTTTGCTCCCTGCATCTGTAACTGTGTAACTGGATTTGTTTCTAGTCGCATGAAAGCTTTTAAGTTACAAATGGTTGCTCAAACTCCTGCTATCACTGCAGCTTCTCCCGACTACTATTTGGGGCCCCTGGATCAGACATCCTCACTATGAGGATTAGGAGAATATGTTGCCTCACCAATTTAGGGACAACGCCCCTTGTCAGCTCGGAAGCAGTTATGGAATGAAAACGACGCCCCTTTTCCCTAGGCAACATAATTCTCCTAAAAGAAAAGGGGGGAATGAGAGGGTAACAGGCAGGAAGGCCAGGGGTCTCCAAATGGAAAAAAAGAAGCTGCAGGTGCCAGACATTTTTATCTCTCTTAAGCGGCAGGAAGAAACAAACCAGCGATATGTCTTTCCTTCTCTATACAAATTTAAAAGAGGTTTCTCTTTTAAATGGCTGTGTTGCCATGACACCTGGTCTCACCTGAAGCTAACTACTCTCAAACCTTGAGTTGACAAATACGTTTCTTTTTCGTATGGAAATGTTGTCTTAAGCTATGTTAATGAACCCCAGACTCTATCTTCAAGTTGGTTCCGCCAAATGGCCTAAATTTACTTACTCAGGTATTGTTTCCCTAATCTATGTAAATGAAATTATTTGTTGGTATTCTGCCCTTCTACAAGATTCAAGTATGGCCAGGGATGAATTATCTGGTGTCATTCTAAATTTTATGACATCCTTTTCATTAACAGACTGTGAGTGACTATATAACAGAGAGCTAGGAAGGGGGTATTCTTTTGCCCCCTTCTGATGTCTATGTCAGAAGCTTTCTCTATCTCCTTTACACTTTAATAAAACTTTATTACACAAAAGCTCTGAGCGATCAAGCCTCGTCTCTGGCCCTGGATTGAATTCTTCTCCTCCGGAGGCCAAGAATCCCGCGTCTAATCGTTCAGCAACAACCTTTCAACAACAACTTCCCAAGTCTAGAGGAGCACCAAGTTCAGCACAGCAACTCGAGAAATGCTCCATATACACCAAATCGCTCGAGATGAAAGCCGATTCCCTGGCTTAGACTCAAGACGTATGCCAACTTTCCACAAGCCCCTCAAGTGGAGGCTTCTCTCAGCAGTAGGTGTGAGGGAGGGACCCTGAGTTTGCTGCCTCAAGTGGAATACACACCGAGAAGCCCTGACTTGAAAGGAGGCTGGATTTCCTTGCAGTGGCTTGAATACAGGCTCGTCTTTCATCTCACAAGTGAAGGGATGTCTGAATCCCCTGTGGAGTCCCTAGAGAAAGCCCAAGGTCCCCGTCTCATTTCGACGGAATGCCTCACATGCCTTTGACACTTCGAGCGGCACACAGAGTTCATTGCTTCAAAAGGTGACGATGCCTGACTCCTCTTAAACATTGACAGGAATCCCAATATCCCTGTGGCTACTGGAAAGGGACCCTGGGTCTCCCGCCTCACCTCGAGAAGCGTCCCTTTTGCCCTGCCAAGCCTCGAAGAGATTCCTGAAGTGTCCCTCATAACTCGACAGGAGTCCTGACGTCGCTGGACAAACACGAGTGTTGAAAGGCCATCCCCGCCGTAACTCGAGAATATAACCCAGGTTCCCGCCGCAACTCGAGAAAAACCATGAGACTTCCCCCTCAAAGCGAGATGAGGCCCGATTCCCCTGCATTGCATGCAGAGCAATTCCGTGATCCCCATCAAACATGTAAGGAGCCTCGACTTGCTTGATGGATCTCGAGAGAGTCCCCAAGAACACTGTCACACGTCTAGAGGGACCCTGAGGTCACCCCAGCAATGCGAAGGAGCTCCATGGGCCCCAAATCAACTCGAGATGAGGCCCGATTCCCCTGCATTGACTCCAGAGCCATCCCCCGTTCCCCATCAAACACGACCAGTGGCTTGACTTCCTTTAGGCAACTCCAGAGTTTCCCCGAGAACACGACCAGAGTCTAGAGGAACACTAAGTTCACCACAGCAACAAAGGATTGCTCCATGTACCCCAAAACGCCTCGAGATGAGGGCTGATTCCCTGGCTTAGACTCAAGACGTAGGCCAACTTTCCACAAGCACTTCGAGAGGAGACTTCTCTCAGAAATAATTATGTTGGAGGGACCCTGAGTTAGCTGCCTCAAGTGGAATGTACACCGAGAAGCCCTGACACGAAAGGAGGCCTGGTTTCCTTGTAGTGTCTTGAATACAGGCTCGTCTTTCATCTCACAAGATGAAGGGATGTCTGAATACCCTGTGGAGACCCTAGAGAAAGCCCTAGGTCCCTGCCTCATTTCGAAGGAATGCCTCACATCCCTTTGACACCTCGAGAGGCATGCGGAGTTCACTGCTTCAAAAGGTGACGATGCCTGACTCCTCTTGAACATTGATAGGAATCCCAATATCCCTGTGGCTACTAGAAAGGGACCCTGGGTCTCCCGACTCAACTCGAGAAGCGTCCCTTTTGCCCTGCCAATCCTCAAAGAGATGCCTGAGGTGTCCCTCGTAACTAGACAGGAGTCCTGACGTTGCTGAACAAACACGAGTTTTGAAGGGCCATCCCGCCGTAACTCAAGAATATACCCCAGGTCCCCGCCACAACTCGAGAAAAACCATGAGACTTCCCCCTCAAAGCAAGATGAGGCCCGATTCCCCTGCATTGCATGCAGAGCAATTCCGTGATCCCCATCAAGCATGTAAGGAGCCTCGACTTGCTTGACGGATCTCGAGAGAGTCCCCAAGAACACTGTCACACGTCTAGAGGGACCCTGAGGTCACACCAGCATTGCGAAGGAGCTCCATGTACCCCAAAAAAACTCGAGATGAGGCCCGATTCCCCTGCATTGACTCCAGTAGCCATCCCCCTTTCCCCATCAAACACGACCAGTGGCTTGAATTCCTTTAGGCAACTCCAGAGATTCCCCGAGAACACCGTCCCAATCTAGAGGAACACCAAGTACACCACAGCAACTCGAGAAATACTCCGTGTACCCCAAATCGTCTCAAGATGAGAGCTGATTCCCTGGCTTAGACTCAAGACGTATGCCAACTTTCCACAATTACCTCGAGAGGAGGCTTCTCTCAGCAATAATTATGTGGGAGGGACCCTGAGTTAGCTGCCTCAAGTGGAATGTACACCGAGAAGCCCTGACTCGAAAGGAGGCTGGATTTCCTTGCAGTGACTTGAATGCAGGCTCGTCTTTCATCTCACAAGATGAAGGGATGTCTGAATCCCCTGTGGAGACCCTAGAGAAAGCCCTAGTTCCCCGCCTCATTTCAACAGGAGGCCTCACATCCCTTTGACACCTCGAGAGGCACGCGGAGTTCACTGCTTCAAAAGGTGACGATGCCTGAGTCCTCTTGAACATTGATAGAATACCAATATCCCTGTGGATACTGGAAAGGGACCCTGGGTCTCCGGGCTCACCTCGAGAAGCGTCCCTTTTGCCCTGCCAAGCCTCGAAGAGATTCCTGAGGTGTCCCTCATAACTAGACAGGAGTCCTGATGTCGCTGGACAAACACGAGTGTTGAAGGGCCATCCCCGCCGTAACTCGAGAATATACCCCAGGTTCCCGCCGCAACTCGAGAAAAACAATGAGAATTCCCCCTCAAAGCGAGATGAGGCCCGATTCCCCTACATTCCATGCAGAGCAATTCCGTGATCCCCATCAAACATGTAAGTAGCCTCGACTTGCTTGATAGATCTCGAGAGAGTCCCCAAGAACACTGTCACAAGTCTAGAGGGACACTGAGGTCACACCTGCAACGCAAAGGAGACCATGTACCCAAAAAAACTAGAGATGAGGCCCGATTCCCCTGCATTGGCTCCAGAGCCATCCCGCGTTCCCCATCAAACATGACAAGTGGCTTGAGTTCCTTTAGGCAACTCCAGAGATTCCCCAAGAACACCGTCCCATGTCTAGAGGAACACCAAGTACACCACAGCAACTCGAGAAATGCTCCATGTACCCCAAATCGTCTCGAGATGAGAGCTGATTCCCTGGCTTAGACTCAAGACGTATGCCAAATTTCCACAAGCCCCTCAAGAGGAGGCTTCTCTCAGCAATATGTATGTGGGAGGGACCCTGAGTTTGCTGCCTCAAGTGGAATATACAGCGAGAAGCCCTGACTCGAAAGGAGGCCGGATTTCCTTGCAGTGGCTTGAATACAGGCTCGTCTTTCATCTCACAAGATGAAGGGATGTCTGAATCCCCTGTGGAGAACCTAGAGAAAGCCCTATGTCCCCGCCTCATTTCGATGGAATGCCTCACATGATTTTGACACCTCGAGAGGCACGCGGAGTTCACTGCTTCCAAAAGTGACGATGCCTGACTCTTCTTGAACATTGAGAGGAATCCCAATATCACTGTGGCTACTGGAAAGGGACACTGGGTCTCCTGCCTCACCTCGAGAAGCGTCCCTTTGGCCCTGCCAAGCCTCGAAGAGATTCCTGAGGTGTCCCTCGTAACTAGACAGGAGTCCTGACGTCGCTGAAGCAAACACGAGTTTTGAAGGGCCATCCCCGCCGTAACTCGAGAATATACCCCAGATCCCCGCCGCAACTCGAGAAAAACCATGAGATTTCCCCCTCGAAGCGAGATGAGGCCCGATTCCCCTGCATTGCATGCAGAGCAATTCCGTGATCCCCATGAAACATGTAAGGAGCCTCGACTTGCCAGATGGATCTCGAGACAGTTCGCAAGAACACTGTCACAGGTCTAGAGGCACCCTGAGGTCCCCCAAGCAATGGAAGGAGCTCCATGTATCCCAAATCAACTCGAGATGAGGCATGATTCCACTGCATTGACTCCAGATGCACCCTCCATTATCCATCAAACATGAGCAGTGGCTTGACTTCCTTTAGGCAACTCCAGAGAATCCCCGAGAACACCGTCCCAAGTCTGGAGGAACACCAAGATCAGTACAGCAACTAGACGAATGCTCTGTGTACACAAGTCGTCTCGAGATGAGAGCTGATTCCCTGGCTTAGACTCAAGACGTATGCCAACTTTCCACAAGCCCTCAAGAGGAGGCTTCTCTCAGCAATAGGTGTGAGGGAGGGACCCTGAGTTTGCTGCCTCAAGTGGAATATACACCGAGAAGCCTTGACTCGAAAGGAGGCCGGATTTCCTTGCAGTGGCTTGAATACAGGCTCGTCTTTCATCTCACAAGGTGAAGGGATGTCTGAATCCCCAGTGGAGTCCCTAGAGAAAGCCCTAGGTCCCCGACTCCTTTCGACGGAATGCCTCACATGCCTTTGACACCTCGAGCGGCACACAGAGTTCACTGCTTCAAAAGGTGACGATGCCTGACTCCTCTTGAACATTGACAGGAATACCAATATCCCTGTGGCTACTGGAAAGGGACCCTGGGTCTCCCGGCTCAACTCGAGAAGCGTCCGTTTTGCCCTGCCAATCCTCAAAGAGATGCCTGAGGTGTCCCTCGTAACTAGACAGGAGTCCTGACGTTGCTGAACAAACACGAGTTTTGAAGGGCCATCCAGGCCGTAACTCAAGAATATACCCCAGGTCCCCGCCACAACTCGAGAAAAACCATGAGACTTCCCCCTCAAAGCAAGATGAGGCCCGATTCCCCTGCATTGCATGCAGAGCAATTCCGTGATCCCCATCAAGCATGTAAGGAGCCTCGACTTGCTTGACGGATCTCGAGAGAGTCCCCAAGAACACTGTCACACGTCTAGAGGGACCCTGAGGTCACACCAGCATTGCGAAGGAGCTCCATGTACCCCAAAAAAACTCGAGATGAGGCCCGATTCCCCTGCATTGACTCCAGTAGCCATACCCCTTTCCCCATCAAACACGACCAGTGGCTTGACTTCCTTTAGGCAACTCCAGAGATTCCCCGAGAACACCGTCCCAATCTAGAGGAACACCAAGTACACCACAGCAACTCGAGAAATACTCCGTGTACCCCAAATCGTCTCAAGATGAGAGCTGATTCCCTGGCTTAGACTCAAGACGTATGCCAACTTTCCACAATTACCTCGAGAGGAGGCTTCTCTCAGCAATAATTATGTGGGAGGGACCCTGAGTTAGCTGCCTCAAGTGGAATGTACACCGAGAAGCCCTGACTCGAAAGGAGGCTGGATTTCCTTGCAGTGACTTGAATGCAGGCTCGTCTTTCATCTCACAAGATGAAGGGATGTCTGAATCCCCTGTGGAGACCCTAGAGAAAGCCCTAGTTCCCCGCCTCATTTCAACAGGATGCCTCACATCCCTTTGACACCTCGAGAGGCACGCGGAGTTCACTGCTTCAAAAGGTGACGATGCCTGAGTCCTCTTGAACATTGATAGTAATACCAATATCCCTGTGGATACTGGAAAGGGACCCTGGGTCTCCCGGCTCACCTCGAGAAGCGTCCCTTTGCCCTGCCAAGCCTCGAAGAGATTCCTGAGGTGTCCCTCATAACTAGACAGGAGTCCTGATGTCGCTGAACAAACACGAGTGTTGAAGGGCCATCCCCGCGTAACTCGAGAATATACCCCAGGTTCCCGCCGCAACTCGAGAAAAACAATGAGAATTCCCCCTCAAAGCGAGATGAGGCCCGATTCCCCTACATTCCATGCAGAGCAATTCCGTGATCCCCATCAAACATGTAAGTAGCCTCGACTTGCTTGATAGATCTCGAGAGAGTCCCCAAGAACACTGTCACAAGTCTAGAGGGACACTGAGGTCACACCTGCAACGCAAAGGAGACCATGTACCCAAAAAAACTAGAGATGAGGCCCGATTCCCCTGCATTGGCTCCAGAGCCATCCCGCGTTCCCCATCAAACATGACAAGTGGCTTGAGTTCCTTTAGGCAACTCCAGAGATTCCCCAAGAACACCGTCCCATGTCTAGAGGAACACCAAGTACACCACAGCAACTCGAGAAATGCTCCATGTACCCCAAATCGTCTCGAGATGAGAGCTGATTCCCTGGCTTAGACTCAAGACGTATGCCAAATTTCCACAAGCCCCTCAAGAGGAGGCTTCTCTCAGCAATATGTATGTGGGAGGGACCCTGAGTTTGCTGCCTCAAGTGGAATATACAGCGAGAAGCCCTGACTCGAAAGGAGGCCGGATTTCCTTGCAGTGGCTTGAATACAGGCTCGTCTTTCATCTCACAAGATGAAGGGATGTCTGAATCCCCTGTGGAGAACCTAGAGAAAGCCCTAGGTCCCCGCCTCATTTCGATGGAATGCCTCACATGATTTTGACACCTCGAGAGGCACGCGGAGTTCACTGCTTCCAAAAGTGACGATGCCTGACTCTTCTTGAACATTGAGAGGAATCCCAATATCACTGTGGCTACTGGAAAGGGACACTGGGTCTCCTGCCTCACCTCGAGAAGCGTCCCTTTGGCCCTGCCAAGCCTCGAAGAGATTCCTGAGGTGTCCCTCGTAACTAGACAGGAGTCCTGACGTCGCTGAACAAACACGAGTTTTGAAGGGCCATCCCCGCCGTAACTCGAGAATATACCCCAGGTCCCCGCCGCAACTCGAGAAAAACCATGAGATTTCCCCCTCGAAGCGAGATGAGGCCCGATTCCCCTGCATTGCATGCAGAGCAATTCCGTGATCCCCATGAAACATGTAAGGAGCCTCGACTTGCCAGATGGATCTCGAGACAGTTCGCAAGAACACTGTCACAGGTCTAGAGGCACCCTGAGGTCCCCCAAGCAATGGAAGGAGCTCCATGTATCCCAAATCAACTCGAGATGAGGCATGATTCCACTGCATTGACTCCAGATGCACCCTCCATTATCCATCAAACATGAGCAGTGGCTTGACTTCCTTTAGGCAACTCCAGAGAATCCCCGAGAACACCGTCCCAAGTCTGGAGGAACACCAAGATCAGCACAGCAACTAGAGGAATGCTCTGTGTACCCCAAATCGTCTCGAGATGAGAGCTGATTCCCTGGCTTAGACTCAAGACGTATGCCAACTTTCCACAAGCCCCTCAAGAGGAGGCTTCTCTCAGCAATAGGTGTGAGGGAGGGACCCTGAGTTTGCTGCCTCAAGTGGAATATACACCGAGAAGCCTTGACTCGAAAGGAGGCCGGGTTTCCTTGCAGTGGCTTAAATACAGGCTCGTCTTTCATCTCACAAGTTGAAGGGATGTCTGAATCCCCTGTGGAGTCCTAGAGAAAGCCCTAGGTCCCCGACTCCTTTCGACGGAATGCCTCACATGCCTTTGACACCTCGAGCGGCACACAGAGTTCTCTGCTTCAAAAGGTGACGATGCCTGACTCCTCTTGAACATTGACAGGAATCCCAATATCCCTGTCGCTACTGGAAAGGGACCCTGGGACACCCGTATCACCTCGAGAAGCATCGTCCGTTTTGCCCTGCCAAGCCTCGAAGACATTCCTGACGTGTCCTTCATAACAAGACAGGAGTCCTGACATCGCTGAACAAATACGAGTTTTGAAGGGCTGTCCACGCCGTAACTCGAGAATATACCCCAGGTGACCGCCGCAGCTTGAGAAAAACCATGAGACTTCCATGTCGAAGGAAGATGAGGCCCGATAAACGTGCATTGCATGCAGAGCAATTCCGTGATCCCCATGAAACATGTAAGGAGCCTCGACTTGCTTGATGGATCTCGAGAGAGTCCCCAAGAACACTGTCACACGTCTAGAGGGACCCTGAGGTCACCCCAGCAACGTGAAGGAGCTCCATGTACCCCAAATCAACTCGAGATGAGGCCCGATTCCCCTGCATTGACTCCAGAGCCATCCCCCATTCCCCATCAAACACGACCAGTGGCTTGACTTCCTTTAGGCAACTCCAGAGATTCCCCGAGAACACCGTCCCAAGTCTAGAGGAACACCAAGTTCAGCACAGCAACTCGAGGAATGCTCCGTGTACCCCAAATCGTCTCGAGATGAGAGCTGATTCCCTGGCTTAGACTCAAGATGTATGCCAACTTTCCACAAGCCCCTCAAGAGGAGGCTTCTCTCAGCAATAGGTGTGAGGGAGGGACCCTGAGTTTGCTGCCTCAATTGGAATATACACCGAGAAGCCCTGACTCAAAAGAGGCCGGATTTCCTTGCAGTGGCTTGAATACAGGATTGTCTTTCATCTCACAAGACGAAGGAATGTCTGAATCCCCTGTGGAGACCTTGAGTAAGCCCTAGGTCCCCGCCTCATTTCGACGTAATGCCTCACATGCTTTTGACACCTCGAGAGGCACGCAGAGTTCACTGCTTCAAAAGGTGACGATGCCTGACTCCTCTTGAACATTGAGAGGAATCCCAATATCACTGTGGCTACTGGAAAGGGACCTGGGTCTCCCGCCTCACCTCGAGAAGCATCCCTTTTGCCCTGCCAAGCCTCGAAGAGATTCCTGAGGTGTCCCTCGTAACTAGACAGGAGTCCTAACATAGCTAAACAAACACGAGTTTTGAAGTGCCATCCCCGACGTAACTCGAGAATATACCCCAGGTCCCCGCCAGAACACGAGAAAAACAATGAGACTTCCCCGTCGAAGTGAGATGAGGCCCGATTCCCCTGCATTGCATGCAGAGCAACTCTGTGATCCCCATCAAACATGTAAGGAGCCTCGACTTGCTTGATGGATCTCGAGACAGTCCCCAAGAACACTGTCACAAGTCTAGAGGGAAACTGGGTAACCCCAAAAACTCAATGGAGCTCCATGTACCCCAAATCAAATCGAGATGAGGCCCGATTCCCTGCATTGACTCCAGAGCCATCCCCCATTCCCCATCAAACACGACCAGTGGCTTGACTTCCTTTAGGCAACTCCAGAGATTCCCCGAGAACACCGTCCCAAGTCTAGAGGAACAGCAAGTTCAGCACAGGAACTCGAGGAATGCTCCTTGTACCCCAAATCGTCTCGAGATGAGAGCTGATTCCCTGGCTTAGAATCAAGACGTATGCCAACTTTCCACAAGCATCTCAAGAGGAGGCTTCTCTCAGCAATAGGTGTGAGGGAGGGACCCTGAGTTTGCTGCCTCAAGTGGAATATACACCGAGAAGCCCTGACTGGAAAGCAGGCCGGATTTCCTTGCAGTGGCTTGAATACAGGCTCGTCTTTCATCTTACAACATGAATGGATGTCTGAATCCCCTGTGGAGACCCTAGAGACAGACCTAGGTACTGCCTCATTACGACGGAATTCCTCACATCCATTTGAACCTTCGAGAGTCACGCGCAGTTCACTGCTTCAAAAGATGACGATGCCTGACTAATCTTGAACATTGATAGGAAACCCAATATCGCTGTGGCTACTGGAAATGGACCATGGGTCTCCCGCCTCACCTCGAGAAGCGTCCGTTTTGACCTGCCAAGCCTCGAAGAGATTCCTGAGGTGTCCCTCCTAACTAGACAGGGGTCCTGACGTCGCTGAGCAAACACGAGTTTCGAAGGGCCATCCGTACTCTAACTCGAGAATATACCCCAGGGCCCCTCCGCAACTGGAGAAAAACCGTGAGACTTCCCCCTAGATGCGAGATGAGGCCCGATTCCCCTGCACTGCATGCAGAGCAATTCCGTGATCCCATGAAACATGTAAGGAGCCTCGACTTGCTTGATGGATCTCAAGACAGTCCCCAAGAACACTGTCACAAGTCTACAGGGACCCTGAGGTCACCCCAGCAACGAGAAGGAGCTCCATGTACCCCAAATCAACTCGAGATGAGGCCCGATTCTCCTGCATTGACTCCAGAGCCATCCCCTGTTCCCCATCAAACACGACCAGTGGCTTGACTTCCTTTAGGCAACTCCAGAGATTCCCCGAGAACACCGTCCCAAGTCTAGAGGAACACCAAGTTCAGGACAGCAACTCGAGGAATGCTCCGAGTACCCAAATTCTCTCGAGATGAAAGCTGACTCCCTGGCTTAGACTCAAGACTTATGCCAACATTCCACAAGAAACTCAAGAGGAGGCTTCTCAGCAAGAATTATGTGGGTGGGCCCCTGAGTTTGCTGCCTCAAGTGGAATATATACCGAGAAGCCCTGACTAGAAAGGAGGCCGGATTTCCTTGCAGTGGCTTGAATACAGGCTCGTCTTTCATCTCACAGGCTGAAGGGATGTCTGAATCCCCTGTGGAGACCCTAGAGAAAGCCCTAGGTCCCGACGTGATTCCGATGGAATGCCTCACGTCCCTTTGACACCTCGAGAGGCTCGCGGAGATCACTGCTTCAAAAGGTGATGATGCCTGACTCCTCCTCAACATTGATAGAAATCCCAATATCCCTGTGGCTACTGGAAAGGGACCCTGGGTCTCCCGCCTCACCTCCAGAAGCGTCAATTTTGCCCTGCCTCGCCTCGAAGAGATTCCTGAAGTGTCCCTCATAACTAGACAGGAGTCCTGATGTCACTGAACAAACACGAGTTTTGAAAGGCAATCCCCACCGTAACTCGAGGATATAACCCAGGTCCCCACCGCAACTCGAGAAAAACCATGAGACTTCCCCCTCAAAGCGAGATGAGGCCCGATTCCCTGCATTGCATGCAGAGCAATTCCGTGATCCCCATGAAACATGTAAGGAGCCTCGACTTGCTTGATGGATCTCAAGAGAGTCCCCAAGAACACTGTCACAAGTCCAGAGGGAATGGGAGGTCACCCCAGCAATGGGAAGGAGCTCCATGGACCCCAAATTTACTCGAAATGAGGCCCGGTTCCCCTGCATTGACTCCAGAGCCATCCCCCGTTTCCCATCAAAAACGACCAGTGGCTTCATTTTCTTTAGGCAACTCCACAGATTCCGCAAGAACACCGTCCCAAGTCTAGAGGAACATCAATTTCAGCACAGCAACTCGAGGAATGCTCCGTGTACCCCAAATCTTCTCGAGATGAGAGCTGATTCCCTGGCTTAGACTCAAGACGTATGCCAACTTTCCACAAGAAACTCAAGAGGAGGCTTTTCAGCAAGAGTTATGTGGGTGGGCCCCTGAGTTTGCTGCC
This sequence comes from Odocoileus virginianus, assembly GCF_023699985.2. Lineage (NCBI taxonomy): Eukaryota > Metazoa > Chordata > Mammalia > Artiodactyla > Cervidae > Odocoileus > Odocoileus virginianus. Next base: position 53,449 of record NW_027224284.1, read on the forward strand.
TCAAGTGGAATATATACCGAGAAGCCCTGACTAGAAAGGAGGCCGGATTTCCTTGCAGTGGCTTGAATACAAGCTCGTTTTCATCTCACAGGCTGAAGGGATGTCTGAATCCCCTGTGGAGACCCTAGAGAAAGCCCTAGGTCCCGACGTGATTCCGATGGAATGCCTCACGTCCCTTTGACACCTCGAGAGGCTCGCGGAGATCACTGCTTCAAAAGGTGACGATGCCTGACTCCTCCTCAACATTGATAGAAATCCCAATATCCCTGTCGCTACTGGAAAGGGACCCTGGGACACCCGTATCACCTCGAGAAGCATCGTCCGTTTTGCCCTGCCAAGCCTCGAAGACATTCCTGACGTGTCCTTCATAACAAGACAGGAGTCCTGACATCGCTGAACAAATACGAGTTTTGAAGGGCTGTCCACGCCGTAACTCGAGAATATACCCCAGGTGACCGCCGCAGCTTGAGAAAAACCATGAGACTTCCATGTCGAAGGAAGATGAGGCCCGATAAACGTGCATTGCATGCAGAGCAATTCCGTGATCCCCATGAAACATGTAAGGAGCCTCGACTTGCTTGATGGATCTCGAGACAGTCCCAAGAACACTGTCACAAGTCTAGAGGAACCCTGAGGTCACCCCAGCAACGTGAAGGAGCTCCATGAAGGCCAAATCAACTCGAGATGAGGCCCGATTCCCCTGCATTGACTCCAGAGACATCCCCCGTTCCCCATCAAACACGACCTGTGGCTTGACTTCATTTAGGCAACTCCAGAGATTCCCCGAGAACACCGTCCCAAGTCTAGAGGAAAACCAAGTTCAGCACAGCAACTCGATTAATGCTCCGTGTACCACAAATCGTCTCGAGATGAGAGCTTATTCCCTGGCTTAGAATCAAGACTTATGCCGACTTTCCACAATCACCTCAAGAGGAGGCTTCTCTCAGCAATAGGTATGTGGGAGGGACCCTGAGTTTGCTGCCCCATTTGGAATATACACCGAGAAGCCCTGACTCAAAAGCAGGCCGGATTTCCTTGCAGTGGCTTGAATACAGGATTGTCTTTCATCTCACAAGACGAAGGAATGTCTGAATCCCCTGTGGAGACCTTGAGTAAGCCCTAGGTCCCCGCCTCATTTCGACGTAATTCCTCACATCCTTTTGACACCTCGAGAGGCACGCACAGTTCACTGCTTCAAAAGGTGACGATGCCTGACTCCTCTTGAACACTGATACGAATCCCAATATCACTGTGGCTACCGGAAAGGGACGCTGGGTACTCCCGCCTCACCTCGAGAAGCATCCCTTTTGCCCTGCCAAGGCTCGATGAGATTCCTGAGGTGTCCCTCGTAACTAGACAGGAGTCCTAACATAGCTAAAAAAACACGAGTTTTGAAGTGCCATCCCCGACGTAACTCGAGAATATACCCCAGGTCCCCGCCAGAACACGAGAAAAACAATGAGACTTCCCCGTCGAAGTGAGATGAGGCCCGATTCCCCTGCATTGCATGCAGAGCAACTCTGTGATCCCCATCAAACATGTAAGGAGCCTCGACTTGCTTGATGGATCTCGAGACAGTCCCCAAGAACACTGTCACAAGTCTAGAGGGAAACTGGGTAACCCCAAAAACTCAATGGAGCTCCATGTACCCCAAATCAAATCGAGATGAGGCCAGATTCTCCTGCATTGACTCCAGAGCCATCCCCCATTCCCCATCAAACACGACCTTTGGCTTAACTTCCTTTAGGAAACTCCACAGATTCCGCAAGAACACCGTCCCAAGTCTAGAGGAACATCAAGTTCAGCACAGGAACTCGAGGAATGCTCCGTGTACCCCAAATCGTCTCGAGATGAGAGCTGATTCCCTGGCTTAGAATCAAGACGTATGCCAACTTTCCACAAGCATCTCAAGAGGAGGCTTCTCTCAGCAATAGGTGTGAGGGAGGGACCCTGAGTTTGCTGCCTCAAGTGGAATATACACCGAGAAGCCCTGACTGGAAAGCAGGCCGGATTTCCTTGCAGTGGCTTGAATACAGGCTCGTCTTTCATCTTACAACATGAATGGATGTCTGAATCCCCTGTGGAGACCCTAGAGACAGACCTAGGTACTGCCTCATTACGACGGAATTCCTCACATCCATTTGAACCTTCGAGAGTCACGCGCAGTTCACTGCTTCAAAAGATGACGATGCCTGACTAATCTTGAACATTGATAGGAAACCCAATATCGCTGTGGCTACTGGAAATGGACCATGGGTCTCCCGCCTCACCTCGAGAAGCGTCCGTTTTGACCTGCCAAGCCTCGAAGAGATTCCTGAGGTGTCCCTCCTAACTAGACAGGGGTCCTGACGTCGCTGAGCAAACACGAGTTTCGAAGGGCCATCCGTACTCTAACTCGAGAATATACCCCAGGGCCCCTCCGCAACTGGAGAAAAACCGTGAGACTTCCCCCTAGATGCGAGATGAGGCCCGATTCCCCTGCACTGCATGCAGAGCAATTCCGTGATCCCCATGAAACATGTAAGGAGCCTCGACTTGCTTGATGGATCTCAAAGACAGTCCCCAAGAACACTGTCACAAGTCTACAGGGACCCTGAGGTCACCCCAGCAACGAGAAGGAGCTCCATGTACCCCAAATCAACTCGAGATGAGGCCCGGTTCCCTGCATTGACTCCAGAGCCATCCCCTGTTCCCCATCAAACACGACCAGTGGTTGACTTCCTTTAGGCAACTTCAGAGATTCCCCGAAAACACATTCCCAAGTCTAGAGGAACACCAAGTTCAGGACAGCAACTCGAGGAATGCTCCGAGTACCCAAATTCTCTCGAGATGAAAGCTGACTCCCTGGCTTAGACTCAAGACTTATGCCAACATTCCACAAGAAACTCAAGAGGAGGCTTCTCAGCAAGAATTATGTGGGTGGGCCCCTGAGTTTGCTGCCTCAAGTGGAATATATACCGAGAAGCCCTGACTAGAAAGGAGGCCGGATTTCCTTGCAGTGGCTTGAATACAGGCTCGTCTTTCATCTCACAGGCTGAAGGGATGTCTGAATTCCCCTGTGGAGACCCTAGAGAAAGCCCTAGGTCCCGACGTGATTCCGATGGAATGCCTCACGTCCCTTTGACACCTCGAGAGGCTCGCGGAGATCACTGCTTCAAAAGGTGATGATGCCTGACTCCTCCTCAACATTGATAGAAATCCCAATATCCCTGTGGCTACTGGAAAGGGACCCTGGGTCTCCCGCCTCACCTCCAGAAGCGTCAATTTTGCCCTGCCTCGCCTCGAAGAGATTCCTGAAGTGTCCCTCATAACTAGACAGGAGTCCTGACGTCGCTGGACAAACACGAGTGTTGAAAGGCCATCCCCACCGTAACTCGAGAATATAACCCAGGTCCCCGCCGCAACTCGAGAAAAACCATGAGACTTCCCCCTCAAAGCGAGATGAGGCCCGATTTCCCTGCATTGCATGCAGAGCAATTCCGTGATCCCCATGAAACATGTAAGGAGCCTCGACTTGCTTGATGGATCTCAAGAGAGTCCCCAAGAACACTGTCACAAGTCCAGAGGGAATGGGAGGTCACCCCAGCAATGGGAAGGAGCTCCATGGACCCCAAATTTACTCGAAATGAGGCCCGGTTCCCCTGCATTGACTCCAGAGCCATCCCCCGTTTCCCATCAAAAACGACCAGTGGCTTCATTTTCTTTAGGCAACTCCACAGATTCCGCAAGAACACCGTCCCAAGTCTAGAGGAACATCAATTTCAGCACAGCAACTCGAGGAATGCTCCGTGTACCCCAAATCTTCTCGAGATGAGAGCTGATTCCCTGGCTTAGACTCAAGACGTATGCCAACTTTCCACAAGAAACTCAAGAGGAGGCTTTTCAGCAAGAGTTATGTGGGTGGGCCCCTGAGTTTGCTGCCTCAAGTGGAATATACACCGAGAAGCCCTGACTGGAAAGGAGGCCGGATTTCCTTGCATTGGCTTGAATGCAGGCTCATCTTTCATCTCACAAGATGAAGGGATATCTGAATTCCCTGTGGAAACCCTAGAGAAAGACTTAGGACTCCGCCTCATTTCAAATGAATTCCTCACATCCCTTTGACACATCTAGAGGCACGCGCAGTTCATTGCTTCAAACGGTGACGATGCCTGACTCCTCTTGAACATTGACAGGAAACCAATATCCCGTGGCTACTGGAAAGGGACTCTTGGGTCTCCCGCCTCACTTCGAGAAGCGTCCCTTTTGCCTTGCCAAGCCTCGAAGAGATTCCTGAGGTGTCCCTCATAACTAGACAGGAGTCCTGACGTCGCTGGACAAACACGAGTTTTGAAGGGCCATCCCCGCCGTAACTCGAGAATGTACCCCAGATCCCCACCGCAACTCGGGAAAAACCATGAGACTTCCCCCTCAAAGCGAGTTGAGGCCCGATTCCCCTAAACTGCATGCAGAGCAATCCCGTGATCCCCATCAAACATGTAAGGAGCCTCGACTTGCTTGATGGATCTCAAGACAGTCCCCAAGAACACTGTCACAAGTCTAGAGGGACCCTGAGGTCACCCCAGCAACGTGAAGGAGCTCCATGTACCCCAAATCAACTCGAGATGAGGCCCGATTCCCCTGCATTGACTCCAGAGACATCCCCCGTTCCCCATCAAACACGACCTGTGGCTTGACTTCATTTAGGCAACTCCAGAGATTCCCCGAGAACACCGTCCCAAGTCTAGAGGAAAACCAAGTTCAGCACAGCAACTCGATTAATGCTCCGTGTACCACAAATCGTCTCGAGATGAGAGCTTATTCCCTGGCTTAGAATCAAGACTTATGCCGACTTTCCACAATCACCTCAAGAGGAGGCTTCTCTCAGCAATAGGTATGTGGGAGGGACCCTGAGTTTGCTGCCCCATTTGGAATATACACCGAGAAGCCCTGACTCAAAAGCAGGCCGGATTTCCTTGCAGTGGCTTGAATACAGGATTGTCTTTCATCTCACAAGACGAAGGAATGTCTGAATCCCCTGTGGAGACCTTGAGTAAGCCCTAGGTCCCCGCCTCATTTCGACGTAATTCCTCACATCCTTTTGACACCTCGAGAGGCACGCAGAGTTCACTGCTTCAAAATGTGACGATGCCTGACTCCGCTTGAACACTGACAGGAATCCCAATATCACTGTGGCTACCGGAAAGGGACGCTGGGTACTCCCGCCTCACCTCGAGAAGCATCCCTTTTGCCCTGCCAAGGCTCGATGAGATTCCTGAGGTGTCCCTCGTAACTAGACAGGAGTCCTAACATAGCTAAAAAAACACGAGTTTTGAAGTGCCATCCCCGACGTAACTCGAGAATATACCCCAGGTCCCCGCCAGAACACGAGAAAAACAATGAGACTTCCCCTCGAAGCGAGATGAGGCCCGATTCCCCTGCATTGCATGCAGAGCAATTCCGTGATCCCCATGAAACATGTAAGGAGCCTTGACTTGCTTGATGGATCTCGAGACAGTCCCCAAGAACACTGTCACAAGTCTAGAGGGACACTGAGGTCACACCAGCAACGCGAAGGAGCTCCATGTACCCCAAATCAACTCGAGATGAGGCCCGATTCCCCTGCATTGACTACAGAGCCATTCCCCGTTCCCCATCAAACACGACCAGTGGTTGAATTTATTTAGGCAACTCGAAAGATTCCCCGAAAACACATTCCCAAGTCTAGAGGAACACGAAGATCAGCACAGCAACTCGGGGAATTCTCCAGGTACCCAAAATGGTCTCGAGATGAGAGCCGATTCCCTGGCTTAGACTCAAGATGTATGCCAACTTTCCACAAGCCCCTCAAGAGGAGACTTCTCAGGAAGAGTTATGTGGGTGGGCCCCTGTGTTTGCTGCCTCAAGTGGAATACAAACCGAGAAGCCCTGACTCAGAAAGGAGGCCGGATTTCCCTGCAGTGGCTTGAATACAGGCTCGTCTTTCATCTCACAAGGTGAAGGAATGTCTGAATCCCCTGTGGAGACCTTGAGTAAGCCCTAGGTTCCCTGCCTCATTTCGACGTAATTCCTCACATCCTTTTGACACCTCGAGAGGCACGCAGAGTTCACTGCTTCAAAAGGTGACGATGCCTGACTCCTCTTGAACATTGAGAGGAATCCCAATATCACTGTGGCTACTGGAAAGGGACCCTGGGTCTCCCGCCTCACCTCGAGAAGCATCCCTTTTGCCCTGCCAAGCCTCGAAGAGATTCCTGAGGTGTCCCTCGTAACTAGACAGGAGTCCTAACATAGCTGAACAAACACGAGTTTTGAAGTGCCATCCCCGACGTAACTCGAGAATATACCCCAGGTCCCCGCCAGAACACGAGACAAACAATGAGACTTCCCCGTCGAAGTGAGATGAGGCCCGATTCCCCTGCATTGCATGCAGAGCAACTCTGTGATCCCCATCAAACATGTAAGGAGCCTCGACTTGCTTGATGGATCTCGAGACAGTCCCCAAGAACACTGTCACAAGTCTAGAGGGAAACTGGGTAACCCCAAAAACTCAATGGAGCTCCATGTACCCCGAAATCAAATCGAGATGAGGCCAGATTCTCCTGCATTGACTCCAGAGCCATCCCCCATTCCCCATCAAACACGACCTTTGGCTTAACTTCCTTTAGGAAACTCCACAGATTCCGCAAGAACACCGTCCCAAGTCTAGAGGAACATCAATTTCAGCACAGGAACTCGAGGAATGCTCTCTGTACCCCAAATCGTCTCGAGATGAGAGCTGATTCCCTGGCTTAGAATCAAGACGTATGCCAACTTTCCACAAGCCCCTCAAGAGGAGGCTTCTCTCAGCAATAGGTGTGAGGGAGGGACCCTGAGTTTGCTGCCTCAAGTGGAATATACACCGAGAAGCCCTGACTCGAAAGCAGGCCGGATTTCCTTGCAGTGGCTTGAATGCAGGATCGACTTTCATCTCACAACATGAAGGGATGTCTGAATCCCCGGTGGAGACCATAGAGACAGAGCTAGTACACGCCTCATTACGACAGAATTCCTCATATCCATTTGAACCTTCGAGAGTCACGCGCAGTTCACTGCTTCAAAAGATGACGATGCCTGACTAATCTTGAACATTGATAGGAAACCCAATATCGCTGTGGCTACTGGAAATGGACCATGGGTCTCCCGCCTCACCTCGAGAAGCGTCCGTTTTGCCCTGCCAAGCCTCGAAGAGATTCCTGAGGTGTCCCTCCTAACTAGACAGGAGTCCTGACGTCGCTGAACAAACACGAGTTTCGAAGGGCCATCCGTACTCTAACTCGAGAATATACCCCAGGGCCCCTCCGCAACTGGAGAAAAACCGTGAGACTTCCCCGCAAAGCGAGATGAGGCCCGATTCCCCTGCACTGCATGCAGAGCAATTCCGTGATCCCCATGAAACATGTAAGGAGCCTCGACTTGCTTGATGGATCTCGAGACAGTCCCCAAGAACACTGTCACAAGTCTAGAGGGACCCTGAGGTCACCCCAGCAACGCGAAGGAGCTCCATGTACCCCAAATCAACTCGAGATGAGGCCCGATTCTCCTGTATTGACTCCAGAGCCATCCCCGTTCCCCATCAAACACGACCAGTGCTTGACTTCCTTTAGGCAACTCCAGAGATTCCCCGAGAACACCGTCCCAAGTCTAGAGGAACACCAAGTTCAGCAGAGCAACTCGAGGAATGCTCCGTGTACCCCAAATCTTCTCGAGATGAGAGCTGATTCCCTGGCTTAGAGTCAAGACGTATGCCAAGTTTCCACAAGCACCGCAAGAGAAGACTTCTCAGTAAGAGTTATGTGGGTGGGCCGCTGAGTTTGCGGCCTCAAGTGGACTATATTTCGAGAAGCCCTGACGAGAAAGGAGGCCGGATTTCCTTGCAGTGGCTTGAATGCAGGCTCGTCTTTCATCTCACAAGATGAAGGGGTGTCTGAATCCCCTGTGGAGACCTTAGAGAAAGCCCTAGTTACCGACGTGATTTCGACGAAATGCCTCACGTCCCTTTTACACCTCGAGAGGCTCGCGGAGATCACTGCTTCAAAAGTTGACGATGCCTGACTCTTCTTGAACATTGACAGGATTCCCAACATCCCTGTCGCTACTGGAAAGGGAACCTGGGTCTCACCCCTCACCTCGAGAAGCGTCCCTAATGCCCTGCCAAGCCTCGAAGAGATTCCTGACCTGTTCCTCGTAACTAGACAGGAGTCCTGATGTCACTGAGCAAACACGAGTTTTGAATGGCCATCCTCACCATAACTCGAGAATATAACACAGATCCCTGCCGAAACTCGAGAAAAACCATGAGACTTCCCCCTCGAAGCGAGATGAGGCCCGATTCCCCTGCATTGCATGGAGAGCAATTCCGTGATCCCCATCAAACATGTAAGGAGCCTCGACTTGCTTGATGGATCTCGAGAGAGTCCCCAAGAACACTGTCACAAATCTAGAGGGACGTTGAGGTCACACCAGCAATGCGAAGGAGACCATGTACCCCAAAAAAACTCGAGATGAGGCCCGATTCCCCTGCATTGACTCCAGAGCCATCCCCCGTTCCCCATCAAACACGACCAGTGGCTTGACTTCCTTTTGGCAACTCCAGAGATTCCCCGAGAACACCGTCCCAATCTAGAGGAACACCAAGTACACCACAGAAACTCGAGAAATTCACCGTGTACCCCAAATCGTCTCAGGATGAGAGCTGATTCCCAGGCTTAGACTCAAGACGTATGCCAACTTTGCACTATTACCTCGATAGGAGGCTTCTCTCAGCAGTAATTTTGAGGGAGGGACCCTGAGTTTGCTGCCTCAAGTTGCATATACACCGAGAATGCCTGACTCGAAAGGAGGACGGATTTCCTTGCAGTGGCTTGAATACAGGCTCATCTTTCATCTCACAAGATGAAAGGATGTCTGAATCCCCTGTGGAGTCCCTAGAGAAAGCCCTAGGTCCCCGCCTCATTTTGACAGAATGCCTCATATGCCTTTGACACCTCGAGAGGCACGCGGAGTTCACTGCTTCCAAAAGTGACGATGCCTGAGACCTCTTGAACATTGATAGTAATACCAATATGCATGTGGATACAGGAAAGGGACCCTGGGTCTCCGGGCTCACATCAAGAAGCGTCCCTTTTGCCCTGCCAGGCCTTGAAGAGATTCCTGACATGTCCATCATAACTAGACAGAAGTCCTGACGTCAATGAACAAACATGAGCTTTCAAGGGGCATCCCCGCCATAGCTCAAGAATATACCCGAGGTCCCCGTTGCAACTCGAGAAAAACCATGAGAATTCCCCCTCAAAGCGAGATGAGGCCCGATTCCCCTACATTGCATGCAGAGCAATTCCGTGATCCCCATCAAACATGTAAGGAAGCCTCGACGTGCTTGATGGATCTCGAGACAGTCCCCAAGAACACTGTCACAAGCCTAGAGGGACACTGAGGTCACACCTGCAAAACGACGGAGACCATGTACCTGAAAATAAATATAGATGAGGCCCGATTCCCTTGCATTGGCTCCAGAGTCATCCCCCGTTCCCCATCAAACACGACCAGTGGCTTCAATTCCTTTAGCCAACTCCAGAGATTCCCCGAGAACACCGTCCCAATCTAGAGGAACACCAAGTACACCACAGCAACTCGAGAAATGCTCCGTGTACCCCAAATCGTCTCAAGATGAGAGCTGATTCCCTGGCTTAGACTCAAGATATATGCCAACTTTCCACAATTACCTCGAGAGGAGGCTTCTCTCAGCAATAATTATGTGGGAGGGACCCTGAGTTAGCTGCCTCAAGTGTAATGTACACCGAGATGCCCTGACTCAAAAGGAGGATGGATTTCCTTGCAGTGGCTTGAATGCAGGCTCGTCTTTCATCTCACAAGATGAAGGGATGTCTGAATCCCCTGTGTAGACCCTAGAGAAAGCCCTAGGTCCCCGCCTCATTTCGACAGGAATGCCTCACATGCCTTTGACACCTCGAGAGGCACGCAGAGTTCACTGCTTCAAAAGGTGACGATGCCTGACTCCGCTTGAACACTGACAGGAATCCCAATATCACTGTGGCTACCGGAAAGGGACGCTGGGTCTCCCGCCTCACCTCGAGAAGCATCCCTTTTGCCCTGCCAAGGCTCGATGAGATTCCTGAGGTGTCCCTCGTAACTAGACAGGAGTCCTAACATAGCTAAAAAAACACGAGTTTTGAAGTGCCATCCCCGACGTAACTCGAGAATATACCCCAGGTCCCCGCCAGAACACGAGAAAAACAATGAGACTTCCCCGTCGAAGTGAGATGAGGCCCGATTCCCCTGCATTGCATGCAGAGCAACTCTGTGATCCCCATCAAACATGTAAGGAGCCTCGACTTGCTTGATGGATCTCGAGACAGTCCCCAAGAACACTGTCACAAGTCTAGAGGGACACTGAGGTCACACCTGCAACGCGAAGGAGACCATGTACCCAAATAAACTCGAGATGAGGCCCGATTCCCCTGCATTGGCTCCAGAGCCATCCCGCGTTCCCCATCAAACATGACAAGTGGCTTGAGTTCCTTTAGGCAACTCCAGAGATTCCCCAAGAACACCGTCCCAATCTAGAGGGATACCAAGTACACCAAGGCACTCGAGGAATGCTCCGTGTACCAAAAATCATCTCGAGATGAGAGCTGATTCCCTGGCTTAGACTCAAGATGTATGCCAACTTTCCACAAGCACCTCAAGAGGGGGCTTCTCTCAGCAATAGGTATGTGGGATGGACCCTGAGTTTCATGCCTCAAGTGGAATATACAGCGAGAAACCCTGACTCGAAAGGAGGCCGGATTTCCTTGCAGTGGCTTGAATACAGGCTCGTCTTTCATTTCACAAGATGAAGGGATGACTGAATCCCCAGTAGAGACCCTAGAGAAAGCCCTAGGTCTCCACCTCATTTCGAAGGAATGCCTCACATCCCTTTGACACCGCGAGAGACACGCGGAGTTCACTGCTTCAAAATGTGACGATGCCTGACTGCTCTTGAACATTGACAGGAATCCCAATATCCCTTTGGCTACTGGAAAGGGACCCTGGGTCTCCAGCCTCACCTCGAGAAGCGTCCCTTTGGCCCTGCCAAGCCTCGAAGAGATTCCTGAGTTGTCCCTCGTAACTAGACAGGAGTCCTGACGTCGCTGAACAAACACAAGTTTTGAAGGGCCATCCCCGCCGTAACTCGAGAATATACCCCAGATCCCTGCCGCAACTCGAGAGAAACCATGAGACTTCCCCCTCGAAGCGAGATGAGGCCCGATTCCCCTGCATTGCATGCAGAGCAATTCCGTGATCCCCATCAAACATGTAAGGAGCCTCGACTTGCTTGATGGATCTCGAGAGAGTCACCAAGAACACTGTCACAAATCTAGAGGGACCCTGAGGTCACTCCAGCAAAGCGAAGGAGCTACATGTACCCCAAAAAACTCGAGATGAGGCCCGATTGCCCTGCATTGGCTCCATAGCCACCCCCGTTCCCCATCAAAGACGACAAGGGGCTTAAATTCCTTTAGACAACTCCAGATAGATTCCCCGAGAACACCGTCCCAATCTAGAGGAACACCAAGTACACCACAGAAACTCGAGAAATACACCGTGTACCCCAAATCGTCTCAGAATGAGAGCTGATTCCCCGGCTTAGACTCAAGAAGTATGCCAACTTTCCACAAGCCTCTCAAGAGGAGGCTTCTCTCAGCAATAGGTGTGAGGGAGGGACCCTGAGTTTGCTGCCTCAAGTGGAATATACACCGAGAAGACCTGACTCGAAAGGAGGCCGGATTTCCTTGCAGTGGCTTGAATACAGGCTCATCTTTCATCTCACAAGTGAAGGGATGTCTGAATCCCCAGTGGAGTCCTAGAGAAAGCCCTAGGTCCCCGCCTCATTTCGAAGGAATGCCTCACATCCCTTTGACACCTCGAGAGGCACGCGGAATTCACTGCTTCAAAAGGTGACGATGCCTGACTCCTCTTGAACATTGATAGGAATCCCAATATCCCTGTCGCTACTGGAAAGGGACCCTGGGACACCCGTATCACCTCGAGAAGCATCGTCCGTTTTGCCCTGCCAAGCCTCGAAGACATTCCTGACGTGTCCTTCATAACAAGACAGGAGTCCTGACATCGCTGAACAAATACGAGTTTTGAAGGGCTGTCCACGCCGTAACTCGAGAATATACCCCAGGTGACCGCCGCAGCTTGAGAAAAACCATGAGACTTCCATGTCGAAGGAAGATGAGGCCCGATAAACGTGCATTGCATGCAGAGCAATTCCGTGATCCCCATGAAACATGTAAGGAGCCTCGACTTGCTTGATGGATCTCGAGACAGTCCCAAGAACACTGTCACAAGTCTAGAGGGACCCTGAGGTCACCCCAGCAACGTGAAGGAGCTCCATGTAACCCAAATCAACTCGAGATGAGGCCCGATTCCCCTGCATTGACTCCAGAGCCATCCCCCGTTCCCCATCAAACACGACCAGTGGCTTGACTTCCTTTAGGCAACTCCAGAGGTTCCCCGAGAACAACGGTGCCAAGTCTAGAGGAATACCAAGTTCAGCAGAGCAACTCGAGGAATGCTCCGTGTACCCCAAAGAGTCTCGAGATGAGAGCTGATTCCCTGGCTTAGACTCAAGACGTATGCCAACTTTCCACAAGCCCCTCAAGAGGAGGCTTCTCTCAGCAATAGGTGTGAGGGAGGGACCCTGAGTTTGCTGCCTCAAGTGGAATATACACCGAGAAGCCCTGACTCGAAAGGAGGAGGCCGGTTTCCTTGCTTGCTTGAATACAGGAATCAGGCTCATCTTTCATCTCACAAGGTGAAGGGATGTCTGAATCCCCTGTGGAGTCCCTAGAGAAAGAGAAAGCCCTCCCCGACTCCTTTCGACGGAATGCCTCACATGCCTTTGACACCTCGAGCGGCACGCAGAGTTCACTGCTTCAAAAGGTGACGATGCCTGACTCCTCTTGAACATTGACAGGAATCCCAATATCACTGTGGCTACTGGAAAGGGACCTGGGTCTCCCGCCTCACCTCGAGAAGCATTCCTTTTGCCCTGCCAAGCCTCGATGAGATTCCTGAGGTGTCCCTCGTAACTAGACAGGAGTCCTAACATAGCTAAAAAAACACGAGTTTTGAAGTGCCATCCCCGACGTAACTCGAGAATATACCCCAGGTCCCCGCCAGAACATGAGAAAAACAATGAGACTTCCCTGTCGAAGTGAGATGAGGCCCGATTCCCCTGCATTGCATGCAGAGCAACTCTGTGATCCCCATCAAACATGTAAGGAGCCTCGACTTGCTTGATGGATCTCGAGACAGTCCCCAAGAACACTGTCACAAGTCTAGAGGGAAACTGGGTAACCCCAAAAACTCAATGGAGCTCCATGTACCCCAAATCAAATCGAGATGAGGCCAGATTCTCCTGCATTGACTCCAGAGCCATCCCCCATTCCCCATCAAACACGACCTTTGGCTTAACTTCCTTTAGGAAACTCCACAGATTCCGCAAGAACACCGTCCCAAGTCTAGAGGAACAGCAAGTTCAGCACAGGAACTCGAGGAATGCTCCGTGTACCCCAAATCGTCTCGAGATGAGAGCTGATTCCCTGGCTTAGAATCAAGACGTATGCCAACTTTCCACAAGCATCTCAAGAGGAGGCTTCTCTCAGCAATAGGTATGTGGGAGGGACCCTGAGTTTCCTGCCTCAAATGGAATATACACCGAGAAGCCCTGACTGGAAAGCAGGCCGGATTTCCTTGCAGTGGCTTGAATACAGGCTCGTCTTTCATCTTACAACATGAATGGATGTCTGAATCCCCTGTGGAGACCCTAGAGACAGACCTAGGTACTGCCTCATTACGACGGAATTCCTCACATCCATTTGAACCTTCGAGAGTCACGCGCAGTTCACTGCTTCAAAAGATGACGATGCCTGACTAATCTTGAACATTGACAGGAAACCCAATATCGCTGTGGCTACTGGAAATGGACCATGGGTCTCCCGCCTCACCTCGAGAAGCGTCCGTTTTGACCTGCCAAGCCTCGAAGAGATTCCTGAGGTGTCCCTCCTAACTAGACAGGGGTCCTGACGTCGCTGAGCAAACACGAGTTTCGAAGGGCCATCCGTACTCTAACTCGAGAATATACCCCAGGGCCCCTCCGCAACTGGAGAAAAACCGTGAGACTTCCCCCTAGATGCGAGATGAGGCCCGATTCCCCTGCACTGCATGCAGAGCAATCCCGTGATCCCCATGAAACATGTAAGGAGCCTCGACTTGCTTGATGGATCTCAAGACAGTCCCCAAGAACACTGTCACAAGTCTACAGGGACCCTGAGGTCACCCCAGCAACGAGAAGGAGCTCCATGTACCCCAAATCAACTCGAGATGAGGCCCGATTCTCCTGCATTGACTCCAGAGCCATCCCCTGTTCCCCATCAAACACGACCAGTGGTTGACTTCCTTTAGGCAACTCCAGAGATTCCCCGAGAACACCGTCCCAAGTCTAGAGGAACACCAAGTTCAGGACAGCAACTCGAGGAATGCTCCGAGTACCCAAATTCTCTCGAGATGAAAGCTGACTCCCTGGCTTAGACTCAAGACTTATGCCAACATTCCACAAGAAACTCAAGAGGAGGCTTCTCAGCAAGAATTATGTGGGTGGGCCCCTGAGTTTGCTGCCTCAAGTGGAATATATACCGAGAAGCCCTGACTAGAAAGGAGGCCGGATTTCCTTGCAGTGGCTTGAATACAGGCTCGTCTTTCATCTCACAGGCTGAAGGGATGTCTGAATCCCCTGTGGAGACCCTAGAGAAAGCCCTAGGTCCCGACGTGATTCCGATGGAATGCCTCACGTCCCTTTGACACCTCGAGAGGCTCGCGGAGATCACTGCTTCAAAAGGTGACGATGCCTGACTCCTCCTCAACATTGATAGAAATCCCAATATCCCTGTGGCTACTGGAAAGGGACCCTGGGTCTCCCGCCTCACCTCCAGAAGCGTCAATTTTGCCCTGCCTCGCCTCGAAGAGATTCCTGAAGTGTCCCTCATAACTAGACAGGAGTCCTGATGTCACTGAACAAACACGAGTTTTGAAAGGCAATCCCCACCGTAACTCGAGGATATAACCCAGGTCCCCGCCGCAACTCGAGAAAAACCATGAGACTTCCCCCTCAAAGCGAGATGAGGCCCGATTTCCCTGCATTGCATGCAGAGCAATTCCGTGATCCCCATGAAACATGTAAGGAGCCTCGACTTGCTTGATGGATCTCAAGAGAGTCCCCAAGAACACTGTCACAAGTCCAGAGGGAATGGGAGGTCACCCCAGCAATGGGAAGGAGCTCCATGGACCCCAAATTTACTCGAAATGAGGCCCGGTTCCCCTGCATTGACTCCAGAGCCATCCCCCGTTTCCCATCAAAAACGACCAGTGGCTTCATTTTCTTTAGGCAACTCCACAGATTCCGCAAGAACACCGTCCCAAGTCTAGAGGAACATCAATTTCAGCACAGCAACTCGAGGAATGCTCCGTGTACCTCCCAAATCTTCTCGAGATGAGAGCTGATTCCCTGGCTTAGACTCAAGACGTATGCCAACTTTCCACAAGAAACTCAAGAGGAGGCTTCTCTCAGCAGTAGGTGTGAGGGAGGGACCCTGAGTTTGCTGCCTCAAGTGGAATATATACCGAGAAGCCCTGACTAGAAAGGAGGCCGGATTTCCTTGCAGTGGCTTGAATACAGGCTCGTCTTTCATCTCACAGGCTGAAGGGATGTCTGAATCCCCTGTGGAGACCCTAGAGAAAGCCCTAGGTCCCGACGTGATTCCGATGGAATGCCTCACGTCCCTTTGACACCTCGAGAGGCTCGCGGAGATCACTGCTTCAAAAGGTGACGATGCCTGACTCCTCTTGAACATTGACAGGAATCCCACTATCCCTGTGGCTACTGGAAAGTGCCCTTGGGTCTCCCGACTCACCTCGAGAAGCGTCCATTTTGCCCTGCCAAGCCTCGAAGAAATTCCTGAGGTGTCCCTCGTAACTCGACAGGAGTCCTGACGTCGCTGAACAAACACGAGTTTAAAGGGCCATCCCCGCCATAACTCGAGAATATACCCCAGGTCCCCGCCGCAACTCGAGAAAAACCAATGAGACTTCCCCCTCAAAGCGAGATGAGGACTGATAGGCCTGCATTGCATGCAGAGCAATTCCGTGATGCCCATCAAACATGTAAGGAGCCTCGACTTGCTTGATAGATCTCGAGACAGCCCCGAAGAACACTGTCACAAGTCTAGAGGGACCCTGAGGTCACACCAGCAACATGAAGGAGCTCCGTGTACCCCAAATCAACTCGAGATATGTCCCGATTCCCCTGCATTGACTCCAGAGCCATCCCTCGTTCCCCATCATACATGACCAGTGGCTTGACTTCCTTTAGACAACTCCAGAGATTCTCCTAGAACACCGTCCCAAGTCTAGAAGAATACAAAGTTCAGCACAGCAACTCGAGGAATGCTCCTTGTACCCCAAATCGTTTCGAGATGAGAGCTGATTCCCTGGCCTAGACGCAAGACGTATGCCAACTTTCCACAAGCCCCTCAAGAGGAGGCTTCTCTCAGCAATAGGTGTGAGGGAGGGACCCTGAGTTTGCTGCCTCAAGTGGAATATACACCGAGAAGCCCTGACTCGAAAGGAGGCTGGATTTCCTTGCATTGGCTTGAATACAGGCTCTCTTTCATCTCACAAGAGAAGGGTTGTCTGAATCACTGTGGAGACCCTAGAGAATGACCTATGTCCCAGACTCATTTCGATGGAATGCCTCACATCCCTTTGACACCTCGAGTGTCACGCGGAGGTCAATGCTTCAAAAGGTGATGATGCCTGACTCTTCTTGAACATTGGTAGGATTCCCAATATCCCTGTGGCTACTGGAAAGGGAACCTGGGTCTCCCGCCTCACCTAGAGAAGCGTCCCTTTTGCCCTGCCAAGCCTCGAAGAGATTCCTGAGGTGTCCCTCGTAACTAGACAGGAGTCCTGATGTCACTGAGCAAACAGGAGTTTTGAATGGCCATCCTCACCATAACTCGAAATTATACCCCAAGTGCCCGATGCAACTCGAGAAAAACCATGAGACTTCACCCTCAAAGCGAGATGAGGCCCCATTCCCCTGCATTGCATGCAGAGCAATTCCGTGATCCCCATCAAACATGTAAGGAACCTCGACTTGCTTGATGGATCTCGAGACAGTCCCCAAAATCACTGTCACAAGTCTAGAGGGACCCTGAGGTCACACCAGCAACACGAAGGAGCTCCATGTACCCCTAATCAACTCGAGATGAGGCCCGATTCCCCTGCATTCACTCCAGAGCCATCCACCGTTCCCCATCATACAAGACCAGCGCCTTGAGTTCCTTTAGGCAACTCCAGAGATTTCCCGAGAACACCGTCCCAAGTCTAGTGGAGCACCAATGATGCAGAGCCACTCGAGGAATGCTCCGTGTACCACAAATTGCCTCGAGATGAGAACTGATTCCCTGGCTTAGACTCAAGACGTAGGCCAACTTTCCACAAGCCCTTCAAGAGGAGGCTTCTCTCAGCAGTAGGTATGAGGGAGGGACTCTGAGTTTGCTGCCTCAAGTGGAATATACAGCGAGAATCCCTGACTCGAAAGGAGGCTGGATTTCCTTGCAGTGGCTTGAATACAAGCTCGTCTTTCATCTCACAAGATGAAGGGATGACTGAATCCCCTGTGGAGACCCTAGAGAAAGCCCTAGGTCCCCGCCTCATTTCGACGGAATGCCTCACATCCCTTTGACACCGCGAGAGGCACGCAGAGTTCACTGCTTCAAAACGTAACGATGCCTGATTCATCTTGAACTTGACAGGAATCCCAATATCCCTGTGGCTACTGGAAAGGGACCCTGGGTCTCCCGCCTCACCTCGAGAAACGTCCCATTTGCCCTGCCAAGCCTCGAAGAGATTCCTGATGTTTCCCTCGTAGCTGGACTGGAGTCCTGACGTCACTGAGCAAACACAAGCTTTGAACGGCCATCTCTGCCGTAACTCGAGAATATACCCCAGATACCTGCCGAAACTCGAGAAAAACCATGAGACTTCCCCCTCGAAGCGAGATGAGGCCCGATTGCCCTGCATTGGCTCCAGAGCCATCCCACGTTACCCATCAAACACGACAAGTGGCTAACTTCCTTTAGGCAACTCCAGAGATTCCCCGAGAACACCGTCCCAATCTAGAGGGATACCAAGTACACCAAGGCACTCGAGGAATGCTCCGTGTACCAAAAATCATCTCGAGATGAGAGCTGATTCCCTGGCTTAGACTCAAGATGTATGCCAACTTTACACAAGCACCTCAAAGGGGGCTTCTCTCAGCAATAGGTATGTGGGATGGACTCTGAGTTTCATGCCTCAAGTGGAATATACAGCGAGAAGCCCTGATTCGAAAGGAGGCCGGATTTCCTTGCAGTGGCTTGAATACAGGCTCGTCTTTCATCTCACAAGATGAAGGGATGTCTGAATCCCCCAGTGGAGACCCTAGAGAAAGCCCTAGGTCCCCGCCTCATTTCGAAGGAATGCCTCACATCCCTTTGACACCGCGAGAGGCACGCAGAGTTCACTGCTTCAAAATGTGACGATGCCTGACTGCTCTTGAACATTGACAGGAATCCCAATATCCCTGTGGCTACTGGAAAGGGACCCTGGGTCTCCAGCCTCACCTCGAGAAGCGTCCCTTTGGCCCTGCCAAGCCTCGAAGAGATTCCTGAGTTGTCCCTCGTAACTAGACAGGAGTCCTGACGTCGCTGAACAAACACACGTTTTGAAGGGCCATCCTCGCCGTAACTCGAGAATATACCCCAGGTCCCTGCCGAAACTCGAGAAAAACCATGAGACTTCCCCCTCGAAGCGAGATGAGGCCCGATTCCCCTGCATTGCATGCAGAGCAATTCCGTGATCCCCATCAAGCATGTAAGGAGCCTCGACTTGCTTGACGGATCTCGAGAGAGTCCCCAAGAACACTGTCACACGTCTAGAGGGACCCTGAGGTCACCCCAGCAACGTGCGAAGGAGCTCCATGTACCCCAAATCAACTCGAGATGAGGCCCGATTCCCCTGCATTGCATGCAGAGCAATTCCGTGATCCCCATCAAGCATGTAAGGAGCCTCGACTTGCTTGACGGATCTCGAGAGAGTCCCCAAGAACACTGTCACACGTCTAGAGGGACACTGAGGTCACACCAGCAACGCGAAGGAGCTCCATGTACCCCAAATAAACTCGAGATGAGGCCCGATTTCCCTGCATTGGCTCCAGAGCCATCCCCCGTTCCCCATCAAACACGACCAGTGGCTTCAATTCCTTTAGCCACTCTAGAGATTCCCGAGAACACCATCCCAATCTAGAGGAACACCAAGTACACCACAGCAACTCGAGAAATGCTCCGTGTACCCCAAATCGTCTCGAGATGAGAGCTGATTCCCTGACTTAGACTCAAGACATATGCCAACTTTCCACAATTACCTCGAGAGGAGGCTTCTCTCAGCAATAATTATGTGGGAGGGACCCTGAGTTAGCTGCCTCAAGTGTAATGTACACCGA
Organism: Odocoileus virginianus; assembly: GCF_023699985.2. Lineage (NCBI taxonomy): Eukaryota > Metazoa > Chordata > Mammalia > Artiodactyla > Cervidae > Odocoileus > Odocoileus virginianus. Next base: position 73,082 of record NW_027224284.1, read on the forward strand.
GATGCCCTGACTCAAAAGGAGGCTGGATTTCCTTGCAGTGGCTTGAATGCAGGCTCGTCTTTCATCTCACAAGATGAAGGGATGTCTGAATCCCCTGTGTAGACCCTAGAGAAAGCCCTAGGTCCCCGCCTCATTTCGAAGAAATGCCTCACATCCCTTTGACATCTCGAGAGGCACGCGGAGTTCACTGCTTCAAAAGGTGACGATGCCTGACTCCTCTTGAACATTGATAGGAATCCCAATATCCCTGTGGCTACTGGAAAGGGATCCTGGGTCTCCCGCCTCACCTCGAGAAGCGTCCCATTTGCCCTGCCAAGCCTCGAAGAGATTCCTGAGGTGTCCCTCATAGCTAGACAGGAGTCCTGACGTCGCTGAGCAAACACAAGTTTTGAAGGGCCATCTCCGCCGTAACTCGAGAATATACCCCAGGTCCCTGCCGCAACTCGAGAAAAACCATGAGACTTCCCCCTCGAAGCGAGATGAGGCCCGATTCCACTGCATTGCATGCAGAGCAATTCCGTGATCCCCATGAAACATGTAAGGAGCCTCGACTTGCTTGATGGATCTCGAGACAGTCCCCAAGAACACTGTCACAGGTCTAGAGGGAACCTGAGGTCCACCCAGCAACGAGAAGGAGCTCCATGTATCCCAAATCAACTCGAGATGAAGCACGATTCTACTGCATTGACTCCACATGCACCCCCCGTTCCATCAAACACGACCAGTGGCTTGACATCCTTTAGGCAACTCCAGAGATTCCCCGAGAACACCGTCCCACGTCTAGAGGAACACCAAGTTCAGCACAGCAACTCGAGGAATGCTCAATGTACCCCAAATCGTCTCGAGATGAGAGCTGATTGCCTGGCTTAGACTCAAGACATATGCCAACTTTCCACAAGCCCCTCAAGAGGAGGCTTCTCTCAGCAGTAGGTGTGAGGGAGGGACCCTGAGTTTGCTGCCTCAAGTGGAATATACACCGAGAAGCCCTGACTTGAAAGGAGGCCGGATTTCCTTGCAGTGGCTTGAATACAGGCTCATCTTTCATCTCACAAGGTGAAGGGATGTCTGAATCCCCTTTGCAGAGCCTAGAGAATGACCTTTGTCCCTGCCTCAGTTCCACGGAATGCCTCACATCCCTGTGACACCTCCACAGGCACGCGGAGTTCACTCCTTCAAAACGTGATGATGCCTGATTCCTCTTGAACTTTGACAGGAATCACAATATCCCTGTGGCTACTGGAATGGGACCCTGGGTCTCCAGCCTCACCTCGAGAAGCGTCCCTTTGGCCCTGCCAAGCCTCGAAGAGATGCCTGACTTGTCCCTTGTAACTAGACAGGTGTCCTGATATCGCTGAGGAAACACGAGTTTTGAAGGGCCATCCCCGCTGTAACTCGAGAATATACCCCAGGTCCCCGCCGCAACTCGAGAAAAACCAGGAGACTTCCCTCTCAAAGCAAGAAGAGGCCCGATTCCCCTGCACTGCATGCAGAGCAATCCCGTGATCCCCATGAAACTTGTAAGGATCCTAGACTTGTTTGATGTTCTAGAAACAGACCCCAAGAACCATGTCAAAAGTCTACAGGGACACTGAGGTCTCCCCAGCAACGCGAAAGAGCTCCAAGTACAACAAATCCGCTCAATATGAGGCCCGATTCCCCTGCATTGATTCCAGTGCCATCCCCGTTCCTCATCATACATGACCAGCGGCTTGACTTCCCACAGGCAACTCCAGAGATTCCCTGACAACACCTTCCCAAGTCTAGAGGAGCACCAAGTTCAGCACAGCAACTTGAGAAATGCTCCATATACACCAAATCGCTTCGAGATGAAAGCCGATTCCCTGGCTTAGACTCAAGATGTATGCCAACTTTCCACAAGCACCTCAAGGGGAGGCTTCTCTCAGCAGTAGGTGTGAGGGAGGGACCCTGAGTTTCCTGCCTCAAGTGGAATATACAGCGAGAAGCCCTGACTCGAAAGGAGGCCGGGTTTTCTTGCAGTGGCTTGAATACAGGCTCGTCTTTCATCTCACAAGATGAAGGGATGTCTGAATCCCCTGTGGAGACCCTAGAGAAAGCCCTAGGTCCCCGCCTCCTTTCGACGGAATGCCTCACATCCCTTTGACACCTCGAGAGGCACGCGGAGTTCACTGCTTCAAAAGGTGACAATGCCTGACTCCTCTTGAACATTGACAGGAATCCCAATATCCCTGTGGCTACTGGAAAGGGACACTGGGTCTCCCGCCTCACCTCGAGAAGCGTCCCTTTTGCCCTGCCAAGCCTCGAAGAGATTCCTGAGTTGTCCCTCGTAACTAGACAGGAGTCCTGACGTCGCTGAACAAACACGAGTTTTGAAGGGCCATCCCTGCCGTAACTCGAGAATATACCCCAGGTCCCCGCCGCAACTCGAGAAAAACCATGAGACTTCCCCCTCGAAGCGAGATGAGGCCCGATTCCACTGCATTGCATGCAGAGCAATTCCGTGATCCCCATCAAACATGTAAGGAGCCTCAACTTGCTTAATAGATCTCGAGACAGTCCCCAGGAACACTGTCAGAAGTCTAGAGGGACCCTGAGGTCACACCAGAAACACGAAGGAGCTCCATGTACCCCAAATCAACTCGAGATGAGGCCCGATTCCCCTGCATTGACTCCAGAGCAATCCCCCGTTCCCCATCAAACACGACCAGTGGCTTGACTTCTTTAGGCAACACCAGAGATTCCCCAAGAACACCGTCCCAAGTCCAGAGGAACACCAAGTTCACCACAGCAAGTCGAGAAATGCTCCGTGTACACCAAATCGTCTCAAGATGAGAGCTGATTCCCTGGCTTAGACTCAAGACGTATGCCAACTTTCCACAATTACCTCGAGAGGAGGCTTCTCTCAGCAATAATTATCTGGGAGGGACCCTGAGTTAGCTGCCTCACGTGGAATGTACACCGAGATGCCCTGACTCAAAAGGAGGCTGGATTTCCTTGCAGTGGCTTGAATGCAGGCTCGTCTTTCATCTCACAAGATGAAGGGATGTCTGAATCCCCTGTGTAGACCCTAAGGAAAGCCCTAGGTCCCCCCCTCACTTCGAAGGAATGCCTCTCATCCCTTTGATATCGCGAGAGGCACGCGGAGTTCACTGCTTCTAAAGGTGACGATGCCCGAGTCCTCTTGAAAATTCATACTAATACCAAGATCCCTGTGGCTACTGGAAAGGGAGCCTGGGTCTCCCGACTCACCTCGAGAAGCGTCCCTTTTCCCTGCCAGGCCTCGAAGTGATTCCTGACATGTCCCTCGTTATTAGACAGGAGTCCTGACGTCCATGAACAAACATGAGTTTTCAAGGGCCATCCCCGCCGTAGCTCAAGAATATACCCCAGGTCCCCGTCGCAACTCGAGAAAAACCATGAGACTTCCCCCTCAAAGCGAGATGAGGCCCGATTCCACTGCATTGCATGCAGAGCAATTCCGTGATCCCCATCAAACATGTAAGGAACCTCGACTTGCTTGATGGATCTCGAGACAGTCCCCAAGAACACTGTCACAAGTCTAGAGGGACCCTGAGGTCACATGAGAAACAAGAAGAAGCTTCATGTACCCCTAATCAACTAGAGATGAGGCCCGATTTCCCTACATTCACTTCAGTGCCATCCACCGTTCCCCATCATACAAGACCAGCGCCTTGAGTTCCTTTAAGCAACTCCAGAGATTTCCCGAGAACACTGTCCCAAGTCTAGTGGAGCATCAGTGACCGCACAGCAAATCGAGGAATGCTCCGTGTACCAAAAATCGTCTCGAGATGAGAGGTGATTCCCTGGCTTAGACTCAAGATGTATGCCAACTTTCCACAAGCCCCTCAAGAGGAGGCTTCTCTCAGCAATAGGTATGTGGGATGGACCCTGAGTTTCCTGCCTCAAGTGGAATATACGGCGAGAAACCCTGACTCGACAGGAGGCCAGATTTCCTTTCAGTGGCTTGAATACAGGCTCGTCTTTCATCTCACAAGATGAAGGGATGACTGAATCCCCTGTGGAGACCCTAGAGAAAGCCCTAGAGTCCCCGCCTCATTTCGATGGAATGCCTCACATCCCTTTGACACCTCGAGAGGCACGCGGAGTTCACTGCTTCAAAAGGTGACGATGCCTGACTTCTCTTGAACATTGATAGGAATCCCAATATCACTGTGGCTACTGGAAAGGGACCCTGGGTCTCCCGCCTCACCTCGAGAAGCGTCCCTTCGGCCCTGCCAAGCCTCGAAGAGATTCGTGAGGTGTCCCTTGTAACTAGACAGGAGTCCTGACGTCGCTGGACAAACACGAGTTTTGAAGGGCCATCTCCGCCGTAACTCGAGAATATGCCCAGGTCCCCGCCGCAACTCGAGAAAAAACATGAGACTTCCCCCTCAAAGCGAGATGAGGCCCGATTCCCCTGCATTGCATGCAGAGCAATTCCTTGATCCCCATCAAACACGTAAGGTTCCTCGACTTGCTTGATGGATCTCGAGAGTATCACCAAAAACACTGTCACTGGTCTAGAGGGACCCTGAGGTCCCCCCAGCAATGCGAAGGAGCTCCATGTATCCCAAATCAACTCGAGATGAGGCAGGATTCCACTGCATTGACTCCAGATGCACCCCCCGTTATCCATCAAACACGACCAGTGGCTTGACTTCCTTTTGGCAACTCCAGAGATTCCCCGAGAACACCGTCCCAATCTAGAGGAACACCAAGTACACCACAGAAAATCGAGGAATGCTGAGTGTACCCCAAATCGTCTCGAGATGAGAGCTGATTGCCTGGCTTAGACTCAAGACTTATGCCAACTTTCCAGAAGCACCTCAAGAGGAGGCTTCTCTCAGCAATAATTATGTGGGAGGGACCCTGAGGTAGCTGCCTCAAGGGGACTGTACACCGAGAATCCCTGACTCGAAAGGAGGCTGGGTTTCCTTGCAGTGGCTTGAATACAGGCTCCTCTTTCATCTCACAAGGTGAAGGGATGTCTGAATCCCCTGTGGAGTCCCTAGAGAAAGCCCTAGGTCCCCGCCTCAATACGAAGGAATGCCTCACATGCCTTTGACACCTCGAGCAGCACGCAGAGTTCACTGCTTCAAAAGGTGACGATGCCTGAGTCCTCTTGAACATTGACAGGAATCCCAATATCCCTATGGCTACTGGAAAGGGACTCTGGGTCTCCCGCCTCACCTTGAGAAGCGTCCCTTTGGCCCTGCCAAGCCTCGAAGAGATTCCTGAGGTGTCCCTCGTAACTAGACAGGAGTCCTGACGTCGCTGAACAAACACGAGTTTTGAAGGGCCATCCCCGCCGTAACTCAAGAATATACCCCAGGTCCCCGTCGCAACTCGAGAAAAACCATGAGACTTCCCCCTCGAAGCGAGATGAGGCCCGATTCCCCTGCATTGCATGCAGAGCAATACCGTGATCCCCATCAAACATGTAAGGAGCCTCGACTTGCTTGATGGATCTCGAGACAGTCCCCAAGAACACTGTCACAGGTCTAGAGGCACACTGGTGTCCCCCGAGCAACGTGAAGGAGATCCATGTATCCCAAATCAACTCGAGATGAGGCCTGATTCCCCTGCATTGACTCCAGAACCGTCCCCCGTTATCCATCAAACATGACCAGTGGCTTGACTTCCTTTTGGCAACTCCAGAGATTCCCCGAGAACACCGTCCCAAGTCTAGAGGAACACCAAGTTCAGCACAGCAACTCGAGGAATGCTCTGTGTACCCCAAATCGTCTCGAGATGAGAGCTGATTCCCTGGCTTAGACTCAAGACGTATGCCAACTTTCCACAAGCACCTCAAGAGGAGGCTTCTCTCAGCAATAGGTATGTGGGAGGGACCCTGAGTTTGCTGCCTCAAGTGGAATATACACCGAGAAGCCCTGACTCGAAAGGAGGCTGGATTTCTTTGCAATGGCTTGAATACAGGCTCGTCTTTCATCTCACAAGATGAAGGGATTTCTTAATCCCCTTTGGAGAGCCTTGAGAATGACCTATGTCCCTGCCTCATTTCGACGGAATGCCTCACATGCCTTTGACACCTCGAGAGGCACGCGGAGTTCACTGCTTCAAAAGGTGACGATGCCTGACTCCTCTTGAACATTGAGAGGAATCCCCATATCCCTGAGCTACTGGAAAGGGACCCTGGGTCTCCCGCCTCACCTCGAGAAGCGTCCCTTTGGCCCTGCCAAGCCTCGAAGAGATTCCTGAGGTGTCCCTCGTAACTCGACAGGAGTCCTGACTTCGCTGAACAAACACGAGTGTTGAAGGGCCATCCCTGCCGTAACTCGAGAATATACCCCAGGTCCCCGCCGCAACTCGAGAAAAACCATGAGACTTCCCCCTCGAAGCGAGATGAGGCCCGATTCCCCTGCATTGCATGCAGAGCAATTCCGTGATACCCATCAAACATGTAAGGAGCCTCGACTTGCTTGATGGATCTAGAGACAGTCCCCAAGAACACTGTCACAGGTCTAGAGGGACACTGAGGTCACCCCAGCAATGCGAAGGAGCTCCATGTACCCCAAATCAACTCGAGATGAGGCCCGATTCCCCTGCATTGATTCCAGTGCCATCCCCGTTCCCCATCATACACGACCAGCGGCTTGACTTCCTTCAGGCAACTCCAGAGATTCCCCGAGAACACCTTCCCAAGTCTAGAGGAACACCAAGTTCAGGACAGCAACTCGAGAAATGCTCCGTGTACCCCAAATCCTCTTGAGATGAAAGCTGATTCCCTGGCTTAGACTCAAGATGTATGCCAACTTTCCACAAGCCCCTCAAGAGGAGGCTTCTCTCAGCAATAGGTATGTGGGAGGGACCCTGAGTTTGCTGCCTCAAGTGGAATATACACGGAGAAGCCCTGACTCGAAAGGAGGCCGGGTTTCCTTGCAGTGGCTTGAATACAGGCTCGTCTTTAATCCTCACAAGATGAAGGAGGTCTGAATCCCCTGTGGAGACACTAGAGAAAGCCCAAGTTCCCCGACTCATTTCGACGGAATGCCTCACATGCCTTTGACACCTCGAGAGGCACACAGAGCTCACTGCTTCAAAAGGTGACGATGCCTGACTCCTCTTGAACATTGACAGGAATCCCAATATCCCTGTGGCTACTGGAATGGGACCCTGGGTCTCCCGCCTCACCTCGAGAAGCGTCCCTTTTGCCCTGCCAAGCCTCGAAGAGATTCCTGAAGTGTCCCTCGTAACTAGACAGGAGTCCTGATGTCACTGAACAAACACGAGTTTTGAAAGGCCATCCCCGCCGTAACTCGAGAATATAACCCAGGTCCCCGCCGCAACTCGAGAAAAACCATGAGACTTCCCCCTCAAAGCGAGATGAGGCCCGATTCCCTGCATTGCATGCAGAGAAATTCCGTGATCCCCATCAAACATGTAAGGAGCCTCGACTTGCTTGATGGATCTCGAGAGAGTCCCCAAGAACACTGTCACAAGTCTAGAGGGACCCTGAGGTCACCCCAGCAATGCGAAGGAGCTCCATGTACCCCAAATCAACTCGAAATGAGGCCCGATTCCCCTGCATTGACTCCAGAGCCATCCCCCGTTCCCCATCAAACACGACCAGTGGCTTGAATTCCTTTAGGCAACTCCAGAGTTTCCCCGAGAACACCATCCAGAGTCTAGAGGAACACTAAGTTCACCACAGCAACTCAAGGATTGCTCCATGTACCCCAAAACGTCTCGAGATGAGAGCTGAATACCGGGCTTAAATTCAAGATGTATGCCAACTTTCCACAAGCACCTCGAGAGGAGGCTTATCTCAGCAATAATTATGTGGGAGGGACCCTGAGTTAGCTGCCTCAAGTGGAATGTACACTGAGATGCCCTGACTCGAAAGGAGGCTGGATTTCCTTGCAGTGTCTTGAATGCAGGTTCGTTTTTCATTTCACAAGATGAAGGGATGTCTGAACCGCCTATGGAGACCCTAAAGAAAGCCCTAGGTCCCCCCTCAATAGGAAGGAATGCCTCACATCTCTTTGACCCCTCGAGAGGCACGCGGAGTTCACTGCTTCAAAAGGTGATGATGCCTGAGTCCTCTTGAACATGGATAGGAATCCCAATATCCCTGTGGCTACTGGAAAGGGACACTGGGTCTCCCGCCTCACCTCGAGAAGCGTCCCTTTTGCCCTGCCAAGCCTCGAAGAGATTCCTGAGTTGTCCCTCGTAACTAGACAGGAGTCCTGACGTCGCTGAACAAACACGAGTTTTGAAGGGCCATCCCCACCGTAACTCAAGAATATACCCCAGGTCCCCGCCGCAACTCGAGAAAAACCATGAGACTTCCCCCTCGAAGCGAGATGAGGCCCGATTCCCCTGCATTGCATGCAGAGCAATTCCGTGATCCCCATCAAGCATGTAAGGAGCCTCGACTTGCTTGACGGATCTCGAGAGAGTCCCCAAGAATCACTGTCACACGTCTAGAGGGACACTGGTGTCCCCCGAGCAATGTGAAGGAGCTCCATGTATCCCAAATCAACTCGAGATGAGGCCTGATTCCACTGCATTGGCTCCAGAGGTACCCCCCGTTATACATCAAACATGACCAGTGGCTTGACTTCCTTTAGGCAACTCCAGAGATTTCCCGAGAACACCATTCCAAGTCTAGAGGAACACCAAGTTCAGCACAGCAACTCGAGGAATGCTCCGTGTACCCACAATTGTCTCGAGATGAGTGCTGATTCCATGGCTTAGACTCAAGACATGTGCCAACTTTCCACAAGCACCTCAAGAGGAGGCTTCTCTCAGCAAGAGGTATGTGGGAGGGACCCTGAGTTTGCTGACTCAAGTGGAGTATACACCGGGAAGACCTGACTCGAATAGAGGCGGGATTTCTTTGCAGTGGCTTGAGTACAGGCTCGACTTTCATCTCACAAGATGAAGGAATGTCCGAATCCCCTGTGGAGACCCTCGAGAATGACCTATGTCCCTGCCTCATTTTGACGGAATGCCTCACATCCCTTTGACACCTCGAGAGGCACGCGGAGTTCACTGCTTCAAAAGATGACGATGCCTGACTCCTCTTAAACATTGATAGGAATCCCAATATCCCTGTGGCTACTGGAATGGGAACCTGGGTCTCCAGCCTCACTTCGAGAAGCGTCCCTTTTGCCCTGCCAAGCCTCGCAAGAGATTCCTGTCGTGTCCCTCATAACTAAACAGGAGTCCCGATGTTGCTGAACAAACACGCGTTTTGAAGGGCCATCCCCGCCGTAACTCGAGAATATACCCCAGGTCCCCGCCGCAACTCGAGAAAAACCATGAGACTTCCCCTCGAAGCGAGATGAGGCCCCATTCCCCTGCATTGCATGCAGAGCAATTCCGTGATCCCCATCAAACATGTAAGGAGACTCGACTTGCTTGATGGATCTACAGACAGTCCCCAAGAACACTGTCACAAGTCTAGAGGGACCCTGAGGTCACCCAGCAACGTAAAGGAGCTCCATGTACCCCAAATCAACTCGAGATGAGGCCCGATTTCCCTGCATTGACTCCAGAGCCATCCCCGTTCCCCATCACACACGACCAGTGGCCTGACTTCCTTTAGGCAACTCCAGAGATTCCCCGAGAACACCGTCCCAAGTCTAGAGGAACAGCAAGTTCAGCACAGCAACTCGAGGAATGCTCAGTGTACCCCAAATCGTCTCGAGATGAGAGCTGATTCCCTGGCTTAGACTCAAGACGTATGCCAACTTTCCACAAGCACCTCAAGAGGAGGCTTCTCTCAGCAATAGGTATGAGGGAGGAACCCTGAGTTTGCTGCCTCAAGTGGAATATACACCGAGAAGCCCTGACTCGAAAGGAGGCCGAATTTCCTTGCAGTGGCTTGAATACAGGCTTGTCTTTCATCTCACAAGATGAAGGGATGTCTGAATCCCCTGTGGAGACCCTAGAGAAAGCCATAGGTCCCCGCCTCATTTCGACGGAATGCCTCACATGACTTTGACACCTCGAGCGGCACGCAGAGTTCACTGCTTCAAAAGGTGACGATGCCTGACTCCTCTTGAACATTGAGAGGAATCCCAATATTTCTGTGGCTACTGGAAAGGGACCCTGGGTCTCCCGCCTCACCTCGAGAAGCGTCCCTTTTGCCCTGCCAAGCCTCGAAGAGATTCCTGAGGTGTCCCTCATAACTAGACAGGAGTCCTGACGTCGCTGAACAAACACGCGTTTTGAAGGGCCATCCCCGCCGTAACTCGAGAATATACCCCAGGTCCCCGCCGCAACTCGAGAAAAACCATGAGACTTCCCCTCAAAGCGAGATGAGGCCCGATTCCACTGCATTGCATGCAGAGCATTCCTTGATCCACATGAAACATGTAACGAAACTCGACTTGCTTTATGGATTTCGAGACAGTCCCCAACAACACTGTCACAAGTCTAGAGGGATCATGAGGTCACACCGGCAACAGGATGGAACTCGATGCACACCAAAAAAACTCGAGAGGAGGCCCGATTCCCCTGCCTTGACTCCAGAATCATCCCCCGTTCCCCAGCAAACACGACCAGTGGCTTGACTTCCTATAGGCAACTCCAGAGATTCCCCGGAACACCGTCCCACGTCTAGAGGAACAGCAAGTACAGCACAGCAACTCGAGGAATGCTCCGTGCACCCCAGACCCTCTCGAGATGAGAGCTGATTCCTTGGCTTAGACTCAAGACGTATGCCAACTTTCCACAAGCCCCTCAAGAGGAGGCTTCTCTCAGCAGTAGGTGTGAGGGAGGTACCCTGAGTTTGCTGCCTCAAGTGGAATATATACTGAGAAGCCCTGACTCGAAAGGAGGCCGGGTTTCCTTGCAGTGGCTTGAATACAGGCTCATCTTTCATCTCACAAGATGAAGGGATGTCTGAATCCCCTGTGGAGACCCTAGAGAAAGCCCTAGTTCCCCGCCTCATTTCGACAGGATGCCTCACATCCCTTTGACAACTCGAGAGGCATGCAGAGTTCAATGCTTCAAAAGGTGACAATGCCTGACTTCTCTTGAACATTGATAGGAATCCCAATATCCCTGTGGCTACTGGAAAGGGAACCTGGGTCTCCCGCCTCACATCGAGAAGCGTCCCTTTTGCCCTGCCAAGCCTCGAAGAGATTCCTGAGGTGTCCCTCGTAACTAGACAGGAGTCCTGACGTCGCTGAACAAACACGAGTTTTGAAGGGCCATCCCCTCCGTAACTCGAGAATATACCCCAGGTCCCCGCCGCAACTCGAGAAAAACCTTGAGACTTCCCCCTCGAAGCGAGATGAGGCCCGATTCCCCTGCATTTCATGCAGAGCAATTCCGTGATCCCCATCAAACATGTAAGGAGCCTCGACTTGCTTGATGGATCTCGAGACAGTCCCCAAGAACACTGTCACAAGTCTAGAGGGACCCTGAGGTCACCCCAGCAACGCGAAGGAGCTCCATGTACACCCAAATCAACTCGAGATGAGGCCCGATTCCCCTGCCTTGACTCCAGAGCCATCCCCGTTCCCCATCAAACACGACCAGTGGCTTGACTTCCTTTAGGCAACTCCAGAGGTTCCCCGAGAACACCGTCCCAAGTCTAGAGGAACACCAAGTTCAGCACAGCAACTCGAGGAATGCTCCATGTACCCCAAATCATCTCGAGATGAGAGCTGATTCCCTGGCTTAGACTCAAGACGTATGCCAACTTTCCACAAGCCCTCAAGAGGAGGCTTCTCTCAGCAATAGGTATGTTTGAGGCACCCTGAATTTGCTGCCTCATGCGGAATATACACCGAGAAACTCAGACTCGAAAGGAGGCCAGATTTCCTTGCAGTGGCTTGAATACAGGCTCGTCTTTCATCTCACAAGATGAAGGGATGTCTGAATCCCCTGTGGAGACCCTAGAGAAAGTCCTAGGTCCCCGCCTCATTTCGACGGAATGCCTCACATCTCTTTGACAGATTGAGAGGCACAAGGAGTTCACTGCTTCAAAAGGTGACGAAGCCTGACTCCTCTTGAACATTGATAGGAATCCCAATATACTGTGGTTACTGGAAAGGGATCCTGGGTCTCCCGCCTCACCTCGAGAAACGTCTCTTTTGCCCTGCCAAGCCTCGAATAGATTCCTGAGGTGTCCCTCGTAACTAGACAGGAGTCCTGACATCGCTGAACAAACACGAGTTTTGAAGGGCCATCCCCGCCATAACTCGAAAATATACCCCAGGTCCCCCCCGCAACTCGAGAAAAACCATGATACATCCCCCTTGATGCGAGATGAGGACCGATTCCCTGCATTGCATGCAGAGAAATTCCGTGATCCCCATCAAACATGTAAGGAGCCTCGACTTGCTTGATGGATCTCGAGAGAGGCCCCAAGAACACTGTCACATGTCTAGAGGGACCCTGATGTCACCCCAGCAACACGAAGGGCTCCATGTACCCCAAATAAACTTGAGATGAGGCACGATTCCCCTGCATTGACTCCAGAGGCACCCCTGTTATCCATCAAACACGACCAGAGGCTTGACTTCCTTTAGGCAACTCCAGAGGTTCCACGAGAACAACGTGCCAAGCCTAGAGGAATACCAAATTCAGCAGAGCAACTCGAGGAATGCTCCGTGGACCCCAAATTGCCTGGAGATGAGAGCTGATTGCCTGGCTTAGACTCAAGACGTATGCCAGCTTTCCACAAGCCCCTCAAGAGGAGGCTTCTCTCAGCAGTAGGTGTGAGGGAGGGACCCTGAGTTTGCTGCCTCAAGTGGAATATACACCGAGAAGCCCTGACTCGAAAGGAGGCTGGATTTCCTTGCATTGGCTTGAATACAGGCTCATCTTTCATCTCACAAGGAGAAGGGATGTCTGAATCAGCTGTGGAGTCCTAGAGAAAGCCCGAGGTCCCTGCCTCATTTCGACGGAATGCCTCACATCCCTTTGACAACTCGAGAGGCACGCGGAATACAATGCTTCAAAAGGTGATGATGCCTGACTCCTCCTGAACATTGATAGGATTCCCAATATCACTGTGGCAACTGGAAAGGGAACCTGGGTCTCTCGCCTCACATCGAGAAGCGTCCCTTTGGCCCTGCCAAGCCTCGAAGAGATTCCTGATGTGTCCCTCATAACTCGACAGGAGTCCTGACGTCGCTGAACAAACACGAGTTTGAAGGGCCATCCCCGCCGTAACTCGAGAATATACCCCAGGTCCCCGCCGCAACTTGAGAAAAACCAAGAGACTTCCCCTTCGAAGCGAGATGAGGCTTGATAGGCCTGCATTGCATGCAGAGCAATTCCTTGATGCCCATCAAACATGTAAGGAGCCTCGACTTTCTTGATAGATCTCGAGACAGCCCCCAAGAACACTGTCACAAGTCTAGAGGGAAACTAAGGTCACACCAGCAATATGAAGGAGCTCCGTGTACCCCAAATCAACTCGAGATATGTCCCGATTCCCCTGCATTGACTCCAGAGCCATCCCCCGTTCCCCATCAAACATGACCAGTGGCTTGACTTCCTTTAGGCAACTCCAGAGATTCCCCGAGAACACCGTCCCAAGTCTAGAGGAACACCAAGTTCAGCACAGCAACTCGAGGAATGCTCCGTGTACACCAAATCGTCTCGAGATGAGAGCTGATTCCCTGGCTTAGACTCAAGACGTATGCCAACTTTCCACAAGCCCTCAAGAGGAGGCTTCTCTCAGCAATAGGTGTGAGGGAGGGACCCTGAGTTTGCTGCCTCAGTGGAATATACACCGAGAAGCCCTGACTCAAAAGGAGGCCGGATTTCCTTGCAGTGGCTTGAATACAGGCTCGAGTTTCATCTCACAAGGAGAAGGGATGTCTGAATCCCCTGTGGAGTCCCTAGAGAAAGCCCAAGGTCCCCGCCTCATTTCGACAGAATGCCTCACATGCCTTTGACACCTCGAGAGGCACGCGGAGTTCACTGCTTCCAAAAGTGACGATGCCTGACTTCTCTTGTACATTGAGAGGAATCCCAATATTTCTGTGGCTACTGGAAAGGGACCCTGGGTCTCCCGCCTCACCTTGAGAAGTGTCCCTTTTGCCCTGCCAAGCCTCGAAGAGATTCCTGAGGTGTTCCTCGTAACTAGACAGGAGTCCTGATGTCACTGACAAACACGAGTTTTGAAGGGCCATCCCCACCATAACTCGAGAATACACCCCAGTCCCCGCCGCAACTCGAGAAAAACCATGAGACTTCCCCCTCGAAGCGAGATTAGACACCATTCCCCTGCATTGCATGCAGAGCAATACCGTGATTCCCATCAAACATGTAAGGAGACTCGATTTGCTTGATGAATCTCGAGACAGTACCCAAGAACACTGTCACAAGTCTAGAGGGACCCTGAGGTCACCCCTGCAACGCAAAGGAGCTCCATGTACCCCAAATCAACTCTAGATGAGGCCCGATTCCCCTGAATTGACTCCAGAGCCATCCCCCAATGTTCCCCATCAAACACGACCAGTGGCTTGACTTCCTTTAGGCAACTCCAGAGTTCCCCGAGAACAACGTGCCAAGCATAGAGGAATACCAAGTTCAGCAGAGCAACTCGAGGAATTCTCCGTGTACCGCAAATCGTCTCGAGAAGAGAGCTGATTCTCTGGCTTCGACTCAAGACTTATGCCAACTTTCCAAAAGCAACTCAAGGGGAGCCTACTGTCAGCAATAGGTATGTGGAAAGGACCCTGAGTTTGCTGCCTCAAGTGGAATATACACCGAGAAGCCCTGACTCGAAAGGAGGCCGGATTTCCTTGCAGTGGCTTGAATACAGGCTCGTCTTTCATCTCACAAGATGAAGGGATGTCTGAATCCCCTGTGGAGACCCTAGAGAAAGCCCTAGTTTGCCGCCTCATCTCGACGGGATGCCTCACATCCCTTTGACAACGCAAGAGGCACGCGGAGTTCACTGCTTCAAAACGTGACAATGCCTGAATCATCTCGAACATGGATAGGAATCCCAATATCCCTGTGGCTACTGGTAAGGGACCCTGGGTCTCCCGCCTCACCTCGAGAAGCGTCCCTTTTGCCCTGCCAAGCCTCGAAGAGATTCCTGAGGTGTCCCTCGTAACTCGACAGGAGTCCTGACGTCGCTGGACAAACACGAGTGTTGAAGGGCCATCTCCGCCGTAACTCGAGAATATACCCCAGGTCCGCGCCACAACTCGTGAAAAACCATGAGATTTCCCCCTCAAAGCGAGATGAGGCCCGATTCCTCTGCATTGCATGCAGAGCAATCCCGTGATTCCCATGAAACATGTAAGGAGCCTCGACTTGTTTGATGGATCTCGAGACAGTCCCCAAGAACACTGTCACAGGTCTAGAGGGACCCTGAGGTACACCCAGCAACGTGAAGGAGCTCCATGTACCCCAAATCAACTCGAGATGATGCACAATTCCACTGCATTGACTCCAGAGGCACCCCCCGTTCCATCCATCAAACACGACCAGTGGCCTGACTTCCTTTAGGCAACTCCAGAGATTCCCCGAGAACACCGTCCCAAGTCTAGAGGAACACCAAGTTCAGCACAGCAACTCGAGGAATGCTCCTTGTACCCCAAATCGTCTCGAGATGAGAGCTGATTCCCTGGCTTAGACTCAAGACGTATGCCAACTTTCCACAAGCCCCTCAAGAGGAGGCTTCTCTCAGCAGTAGGTGTGAGGGAGGGACCCTGAGTTTGCTGCCTCAAGTGGAGTATACACCGAGAAGCCCTGACTCGAAAGGAGGCCGGGTTTCCTTGCAGTGACTTGAATGCAGACTCGTCTTTCATCTCACATGATGAAGGGATGTCTGAATTCACTGTGGAGACGCTATAGAAAGACCTAGTTCACCGCCTCATCTTGACGGGATTCCTCACATCCCTTTGACAACACGAAAGGAACCCCGAGTTCACTGCTTCAAAAGGTGAAGATGTCTGAGTCCTCTTGAACATTGATAGGAATACCAAAAATCCCTGTGGCTAATGGAAAGGGAACCTGGGTCTCCCGCCTCACCTTGAGAAGCATCCCTTTTGCCCTGCCAAGCCTCGAAGAGATTCCTGACGTGTCCCTCGTAACTAGACAGGAGTCCTGACGTCGATGAACAAACATGAGTTTTCAAGTGCCATCCCCGCCGTAGCTCAAGAATATACCCCAGGTCCCCGTCGCAACTCGAAAAAAACCATGAGACCTCCCCCTCAAAGCGAGATGAGGCCCGATTCCCCTGCATTGCATGCAGAGCAATTCCATGATCCCCATCAAACATGTAAGGAGCCTCGACTTGCTTGATGGATCTCGAGACAGTCCCCAAGAAAACTGTCACAAGTCTAGAGGGACCCTGAGGTCACATGAGAAACACGAAGAAGCTCCATGTACCCCTAATCAACTCGAGATGAGGCCCGATTCCCCTGCATTCACTTCAGAGCCATCCACCGTTCCCCATCATACAAGACCAGCGCCTTGAGTTCCTTTAGGCAACTCCAGAGATTTCCCGAGAACACCGTCCCAAGTCTAGTGGAGCACCAATGACAGCACAGCAACTCGAGGAATGCTCCGTGTACCACAAATCGTCTCGAGATGAGAGCTGATTCCCTGGCTTAGACTCAAGATGTATGCCAACTTTCCACAAGCCCCTCAAGAGGAGGCTTCTCTCACCAATATGTGTGAGGGAGGGACTCTGAGTTTGCTGCCTCAAGTGGAATATACACCGAGAAACCCTGACTCGAAAGGAGCCCGGATTTCCTTGCAGTGGCTTGAATACAGGCTCATCTTTCATCTCACAAGATGAAGGGATGTCTGAATCCCCTGTGGAGACCCTAGAGATAGCCCAAGGTCCCCGCCTCATTTCGAAGGAATGCCTCACATCCTTTTGACAGCGTGAGAGGCACGCAGAATTCACAGCTTCAAAACGTGACGATGCCTGAATCATGTCAAACATGGATATTAATCACAACATCACTATGGCTACTGGAAAGGGACCCTGAGTCTCTCACCTCACCTCGAGAAGCGTCCCATTTGCCCTGCCAAGACTCGAAGAGATTCCTGAGGTGTCCCTCGTAACTCGACAGGAGTCCTGACGTCGCTGGACAAACACGAGTTTTGAACGGCCATCCCCGCCGTAACTCGAGAATATACCCCAGATCCCTGCCGAAACTCGAGTAAAACCATGAGATTTTCCCCTCGAATTGAGACGAGGCCCGATTCCCCTGCATTGCATGAAGAGCAATTCCGTGATCCCCATCAAACATGTAAGGAACCTCGACTTGCTTGATGGATCTCGAGAGAGTCCCCAAGAACACTGTCAAAAGTCTAGAGGGACACTGAGGTCACCCCAGCAACGCGAAGGAGCTCCATGTATCCCAAATCAACTCGAGATGAGGCCCGATTCCACTGCATTGACTCCAGAAGCACCCCCCATTATACATCAAACACAACCAGTGGCTTGACTTCCTTTTGGCAACTCCAGAGATTCCTCCGAGAACACCGTCCCAATCTAGAGGAACACCAAGTACAACACAGCAACTCGAGAAAAGCTCTGTGTACCCCAAATCATCTCGAGATGAGAGCTGATTTCTGTCTTTGACTCAAGATGTATGCCAACTTTCCAGAAGCACCTCGAAAGGAGGCTTCTCTCAGCAATAACTATGTGGGAGGGACCCTGAGGTAGCTCCCTCAAGGGGAATGTACACTGAGAATCCCTGACTCGAAAGGAGCCTGGATTTCCCTGCAGTGACTTGAATGCAGGCTCGTCTTTCATCTCACAATATGAAGGGATGTCTGAATCCCCTGTGGAGACCCTATAGAAAGCCCTAGTTCACCGCCTCAATACGAAGGAATGCCTCACACCACTTTCAACCCTCGAGAGGCACGCAGAGTTCAGTGCTTCAAAAGGTGACGATGCCTGACTTCCTCTTGAACATTGATAGGAATCCCAATATCCCTGTGGCTACTGGAAAGGGACCCTGGGTCTCCCGCACTCACATCGAGAAGCGTCCCTTTTGCCCTGCCAAGCCTCGAAGAGATTCCTGAGGTGTCCCTCGTAACTAGACAGGAGTCCTGACTTCGCTGAACAAACACGAGTTTTGAAGGGCCATCCTCGCCGTAACTCAAGTATATACCCCAGGTCCCCGCCACAACTCGAGAAAAACCATGAGACTTCCCCCTCGAAGCGAGATGAGGCCCGATTCTCCTGCATTGCATGCAGAGCAATTCCGTGATCCCCATCAAGCATGTATGGAGCCTCGACTTGCCTGACGGATCTCGAGACAGTTCCCGAGAACACTGTCACAGGTCTAGAGGCACCCTGAGGTACCCCGAGCAATGAGAACGAGCTACATGTATCCCAAATCAACTCGAGATGAGGCATCATTCCAATGCACTGACTCCAGATGCAGCCCCCGTTATCCATCAAACAGGACCAGTGGCTTGACTTCCTTTAGGCAACTACAGAGATTCCCCGAGACACCGTCCCAAGTCTAGAGGAACACCAAGTTCAGCACAGCAACTCGAGTAATGCTCTGTGTACCACAAATCATCTCGAGATGAGAGCTGATTCCCTGGCTTAGAATCAAGACTTATGCCAACATACCATAACACCCTCAAGGGGAGGCTGCTCTCAGCAGTAGGTGTGAGGGAGGGACCCTGAGTTTGCTGCCTCAAGTGGAATATACACCGAGAAGCCCTGACTTGAAAGAAGGCCGGATTTCCTTGCAGTGGCTTGAATGCAGGCTCGTCATTCATCTCACAAGATGAAGCGATATCTGAATCCCCTGTGGAAACCCTAGAGAAAGACTTAGGACTCCGCCTCATTTCAAAGGAATTCCTCACATCCCTTTGACACCTCGAGAGGCACGCAGAGTTCACTGCTTCAAAACGTGACGATGCCTGACTCCTCTTGAACATTGATAGGAATCCCAATATCCCTGTGGCTACTGGAAAGGGACT
Organism: Odocoileus virginianus; assembly: GCF_023699985.2. Classification (NCBI taxonomy): domain Eukaryota; kingdom Metazoa; phylum Chordata; class Mammalia; order Artiodactyla; family Cervidae; genus Odocoileus; species Odocoileus virginianus. Next base: position 91,988 of record NW_027224284.1, read on the forward strand.
CTTTGTCTCAAGATTCACCTCGAGAAGCGTCCCTTTTGCCTTGCCAAGCCTCGAAGAGATTCCTAAGGTGTACCTCGTAACTCAACAGGAGTCCTGACGTCGCTGAAGAAACACGAGGTTTGAAGGGCCATCCCTACCGTAACTCGAGCGTATACCCACTGTCCCCGCCGGAACTCGAGAAAAACCATGAGATTTCCCCCCAAAGTGAGATGAGGCCCGATTCCCCTGCACTGCATGCAGAGCAATCCCGTGATCCCCATGAAACATGTAAGGAACAGCGACTTGCTTGTTGGGTCTTGAGACAGTCCCCAAGAACACTGTCACATGTCTAGAGAGATAGTCAGGTCACACCTGCAATGCGAAGGAGCTCCATGCACACCAAAAAAACTCGAGAGAAGCCCCAATTGCCCTGCATTGGCTCCAGAGCCATCCCCATAACCCATCAAACACGACCAGTGGCTTGACTTCCTTTAGGCAACTCCAGAGATTCCCCGAGAACACCGTCCAAGTCTAGAGGAACACCAAGTTCAGCACAGCAACTTGAGGAATGCTCCGTGTACCCCAAATCGTCTCGAGATGAGAGCTGATTCCCTGGCTTAGACTCAAGACGTATGCCAACTTTCCACAAGCACCTCAAGTGGAGGCTTCTCTCAGCAATAGTGTGAGGGAGGGACCCTGAGTTTGCTGCCTCAAGTGGAATATATACCGAGAAGACCTGACTCGAAAGGAGGCTGGATTTCCTTGAAGTGGCTTGAATATAGGCTCGTCTTTCATCTCACAAGATGAAGGGATGTCTGAATCCCCTGTGGAGACCCTAGAGAAAGCCCTAGGTCCCCGCCTCATTTCGACGGAATGCCTCACATGCCTTTGACACCTCGAGAGGCACGCAGAGTTCACTGCTTCAAAAGGTGACCATGCCTGACTCCTCTTGAACATTGACAGGAATCCCAATATCCCTGTGGCTACTGGAAAGGGACTCTGGGTCTCCCGCCTCACCTCGAGAAGCATCCGTTTGGCCCTGCCAAGCCTCGAAGAGATTCCTGAGGTGTCCCTCGTAACTAGACAGGAGTCCCGACGTCACTGAACAAACACGAGTTTTGAAGGGCCATCCGTACCGTAACTCGAGAAAATACCCCAGGTCCCCGCCGCAACTCGAGAAAAACCATGAGACTTCCCCCTCGAAGCGAAATGTGGCCCGATTCCCCTGCATTGCATGCAGAGTATTTCCGTGATCCTCATCAAACATGTAAGGAGCCGCGCTTGCTTGATGGATCTCGAGACAGTCCCCAAGAAAACTGTCACAAGTCTAGAGGGATCCTGAGGTCACCCCAGCAACGCGAAGGAGCTCCATGTACCCCAAATCAACTCGAGATGAGGCCCGATTCCCCTGCATTGACTCCAGAGCCATTCCCCGTTCCCCATCAAACACGACCAGTGGCTTGACTTCCTTTAGGCAACTCCAGAGATTCCCCGAGAACACTTCCCAAGTCTAGAGGAACACCAAGTTCAGCACAGCAACTCGAGGAATGCTCCTGTACCCCAAATCGTCTCGAGATGAGAGCTGATTCCCTGGCTTAGACTCAAGACGTATGCCAACTTTCCACAAGCCCCTCAAGAGGAGGCTTCTCAGCAGTAGGTGTGAGGGAGGGACCCTGAGTTTGCTGCCTCAAGTGGAATATACACCGAGAAGCCCTGACTAGAAAGGAGGCCGGATTTCCTTGCAGTGGCTTGAATACAGGCTCGTCTTTCATCTCACAAGATGAAGGGATGTCTGAATCCCCTGTGGAGACCCTAGAGAAAGCCCTAGGTCCCCACCTCATTTCGACGGAATGCCTCACATGCCTTTGACACCTCGAGCGGCATGCAGAGATCACTGCTTCAAAAGGTGACGATGCCTGACTCCTCTTGAACATTGACAGGAATCCCAATATCCCTGTGGCTACTGGAAAGGGACCCTGGGTCTCCCGCCTCACCTCGAGAAGCGTCCCTTTTGCCCTGTCAAGCCTCGAAGAGATTCCTGAGGTGTCTCTACGTAACTAGACAGGAGTCCTGACGTCGCTGGACAAACACGAGTTTTGAAGGGCCATCCCCGCCGTAACTCGAGAATATACCCCAGGTCCCCGCCGCAACTCGAGAAAAACCATGAGACTTCCCCCTCAAAGCGAGATGAGGCCCGATTCCCCTGAACTGCATGCAGAGCAATCCCGTGATCCCATGAAACATGTAAGGAGCCTCGACTTGCTTGATGGATCTCGAGAAAGTCCCCAAGAACACTGTCACAAGTCTAGAGGGACCCTGAGGTCACCCCAGCAACGTGAAGGAGCTCCATGTACCCCAAATCAACTCGAGATGAGGCCCGATTCCCCTGCATTGACTCCAGAGCCATCCCCCGTTCCCCATCAAACACGACCAGTGGCTTGACTTCATTTAGGCAACTCCAGAGATTCCCCGAGAACACCGTGCCAAGTCTAGAGGAACACCAAGTTCAGCACAGCAACTCGAGGAATGCTCCGTGTACCCCAAATCGTCTCGAGAGATGAGAGCTGATTCCCTGGCTTAGACGCAAGACGTATGCCAACTTTCCACAAGAAACTCAAGAGGAGGCTTTTCAGCAAGAGTTATGTGGGTGGGCCCCTGAGTTTGCTGCCTCAAGTGGAATATATACCGAGAAGCCCTGACTAGAAAGGAGGCCGGATTTCCTTGCAGTGGCTTGAATACAAGCTCGTTTTCATCTCACAGGCTGAAGGGATGTCTGAATCCCCTGTGGAGACCCTAGAGAAAGCCCTAGGTCCCGACGTGATTCCGATGGAATGCCTCACGTCCCTTTGACACCTCGAGAGGCTCGCGGAGATCACTGCTTCAAAAGGTGACGATGCCTGACTCCTCCTCAACATTGATAGAAATCCCAATATCCCTGTCGCTACTGGAAAGGGACCCTGGGACACCCGTATCACCTCGAGAAGCATCGTCCGTTTTGCCCTGCCAAGCCTCGAAGACATTCCTGACGTGTCCTTCATAACAAGACAGGAGTCCTGACATCGCTGAACAAATACGAGTTTTGAAGGGCTGTCCACGCGTAACTCGAGAATATACCCCAGGTGACCGCCGCAGCTTGAGAAAAACCATGAGACTTCCATGTCGAAGGAAGATGAGGCCCGATAAACGTGCATTGCATGCAGAGCAATTCCGTGATCCCCATGAAACATGTAAGGAGCCTCGACTTGCTTGATGGATCTCGAGACAGTCCCAAGAACACTGTCACAAGTCTAGAGGAACCCTGAGGTCACCCCAGCAACGTGAAGGAGCTCCATGAAGGCCAAATCAACTCGAGATGAGGCCCGATTCCCCTGCATTGACTCCAGAGCCATCCCCCGTTCCCCATCAAACACGACCAGTGGCTTGACTTCATTTAGGCAACTCCAGAGATTCCCCGAGAACACCGTCCCAAGTCTAGAGGAACACCAAGTTCAGCACAGCAACTCGAGGAATGCTCCGTGTACCCAAATCGTCTCGAGATGAGAGCTGATTCCCTGGGCTTAGACTCAAGACGTATGCCAACTTTCCACAAGCCCCTCAAGAGGAGGCTTCTCTCAGCAATAGGTGTGAGGGAGGGACCCTGAGTTTGCTGCCTCAAGTGGAATATACACCGAGAAGCCCTGACTCGAAAGCAGGCCGGGTTTCCTTGCAGTGGCTTGAATACAGGCTCATCTTTCATCTCACAAGGAGAAGGGATGTCTGAATCCCCTGTGGAGACCCTAGAGAAAGACCTAGGTCCCCGTATCCTTTCCACGCAATGCCTCACATCACTCTGACACCTCGATAGGCACCTAGAGTTCACTGCTTCAAAAGGTGACGATGCCTGACTCCTCTTGAACACTGACAGGAATCCCAATATCCCTGTGGCTACTGGAAAGGGACCCTGGGTCTCCCGCCTCACCTCGAGAAGCGTCCCTTTGGCCCTGCCAAGCCTCGAAGAGATTCCTGAGGTGTCCCTCGTAACTAGACAGGAGTCCAGACATCGCTGGGCAAACACGAGTTTTGAAGGGCCATCCCCGCCTTAACTCGAGAATATACCCCAGGTCCCTCCTCAACTCGAGTAAAACAATGAGACTTCCCCTCGAAGCGAGATGAGGCCCGATTCCCCTGCATTGCATGCAGAGCAATTCCGTGATCCCATCAAACATGTAAGGAGCCTCGATTTGCTTGATGGATCTCGAGACAGTCCCCAAGAACACTGTTACAAGTCTAGAGGGACCCTGAGGTTACCCCAGCAACGCAAAGGAGCTCCATGTACCCCAAATCAAATCGAGATGAGGCCCGATTCCCCTGCATTGACTCCAGAGCCATCCCCCGTTCCCCATCAAACACGACCAGTGGCTTGACTTCCTTTAGGAAACTCCAGAGTTCCCCAAGAACAACGTGCCAAGTCTAGAGGAACACCAAGTTCAGCACAGCAACTCGAGGAATGCTCCGTGTACCCAAATCGTCTCGAGATGAGAGCTGATTCCCTGGCTTAGACTCAAGACGTATGCCAACTTTCCACAAGCCCTCAAGAGGAGGCTTCTCTCAGCAATAGGTGTGAGGGAGGGACCCTGAGTTTGCTGCCTCAAGTGGAATATACACCGAGAAGCCCTGACTCGAAAGGAGGCCGGATTTCCTTGCAGTGGCTTGAATACAGGCTCGTCTTTCATCTTACAACATGAATGGATGTCTGAATCCCCTGTGGAGACCCTAGAGACAGACCTAGGTACCCGCCTCATTTCGACGGAATTCCTCACATCCCTTTGAACCTTCGAGAGGCACGCGAGTTCACTGCTTCAAAAGTGACGATGCCTGACTCCTCTTGAACATTGACAGGAATCCCAATATCCCTGTGGCTACTGGAAATGGACCCTGGGTCTCCCGCCTCACCTCGAGAAGCGTCCATTTTGCCCTGCCAAGCCTCGAAGAGATTCCTGAGGTGTCCCTCGTAACTAGACAGGAGTCCTGACGTCGCTGAACAAACACGAGTTTTGAAGGGCCATCCCCGCCATAACTGGAGAATATACCCCAGGTCCCCGCCAGCAACTAGAGAAAAACCATGAGACTTCCCCGTCGAAGCGAGATGGGGCCCGATTCCACTGCATTGTATGCAGAGCAACTCTGTGATCCCCACAAACAAGGAAGGAGCCTCGACTTGCTTGATGGAACTCGAGACAGTCCCCAAGAACACTGTCACAAGTCTAGAGGGACCCTGGGTCAGCCCAGCAACTCGAAGGAGCTCCATGTACCCCAAATCAACTCGAGATGAGGCCGGATTCCCCTGCATTGACTCCAGAGCCATTCCCCATTCCCCATCATACACGACCAGTGGTTGTCTTCCTATAGGAAATTCCACAGATTCCCCAAGAACGCCCTCCCAAGTCTAGAGGAACACCAATTTCAGCACAGCAATTCGAGGAATGCTCCGTGTACCCCAAATTGTCTCGAGATGAGAGCTGATTCCCTGGCTTAGACTCAAGACGTATGCCAACTTTCCACAAGCCCCTCAAGAGGAGGCTTCTCAGCAAGAATTATGTGGGTGGGCCCCTGAGTTTGCTGCCTCAAGTGGAATATATACCGAGAAGCCCTGACTAGAAAGGAGGCCGGATTTCCTTGCAGTGGCTTGAATACAGGCTCGTCTTTCATCTCACAGGCTGAAGGGATGTCTGAATCCCCTGTGGAGACCTAGAGAAAGCCCTAGGTCCCGACGTGATTTCGACGGAATGCCTCACATGCCTTTGACACCTCGAGAGGCACGCAGAGTTCACTGCTTCAAAAGGTGACGATGCCTGACTCCTCTTGAACATTGACAGGAATCCCAATATCCCTGTGGCTACTGGAAAGGGACCCTGGGTCTCCCGCCTCACCTCGAGAAGCGTCCCTTTTGCCCTGCCAAGCCTCGAAGAGATTCCTCCTGAGGTAACTAGTAACTAGACAGGAGTCCCGACGTCACTGAACAAACACGTGTTTTGAAGGGCCATCCCCACCGTAACTCGAGAATATACCCCAGGTCCCCTCCACAACTCGATAAAACAATGAGACTTCCCCTAGAAGCGAGATGAGGCTCGATTCCCCTGAACTGCCTGCAGAGCATTTCCGTGATCTCCATCAAACACGTAAGGAGCCTCGACTTGCTTGATGGATCTCGAGGAAGTCCCCAAAAACACTGTCACAAGTCTAGAGGGACCCTGAGATCACCATAGGGACACGAAGGAGCTCCATGTACCCCAAATCAATTCGAGATGAGGTCCGATTCCCCTGCATTGACTCCAGAGCCATCCCCCGTTCCCCATCAAACATGACCAGTGGCCTGACTTCCTTTAGGCAACTCCAGAGATTCCCCGAGAACACCGTCCCAAGTCTAGAGGAACACCAAGTTCAGCACAGCAACTCGAGAAATGCTCTGTATACCACAAATCGTCTTGAGATGAGAGCTGATTCCCTGGCTTAGACTCAAGACGTATGCCAACTTTCAACAAGCCCTCAAGAGGAGGCTTCTCTCAGCAGTAGGTGTGAGGGAGGGACCCTGAATTTGCTGCCTCAAGTGGAATATACACCGAGAAGCCCTGACTCGAAAGGAGGCCGGATTTCCTTGCAGTGGCTTGAATACAGGCTCGTCTTTCATCTCACAAGATGAAGGGATGTCTGAATCCCCTGTGGAGACCCTAGAGAAAGCCCTAGGTCCCCGCCTCATTTCGACGGAATGCCTCACATGCCTTTGACACCTCGAGCGGCACACAGAGTTCACTGCTTCAAAAGGTGACGATGCCTGACTCCTCTTGAACATTGACAGGAATCCAATATACCTGTGGCTACTGGAAAAGGGACCCTGGGTCACCCGCCTCACCTCGAGAAGTGTCCCTTTTTCCCTGCCAAGCCTCGAAGAGATTCCTGAGTTGTCCCTCGTAACTAGACAGGAGTCCTGACGTCGCTGAACAAACACGAGTTTTGAAGGGCCATCCCCGCCTGTAACTCGAGAATATACCCCAGGTCCCCGCCGCAACTTCGAGAAAAACCATGAGACTTCCCCTCGAAGCGAGATGAGGCCCGATTCCCCTGCATTGCATGCAGAGCAATTCCGTGATCCCCATGAAACATGTAAGGAGCCTCGACTTGCTTGATGGATCTCGAGACAGTCCCCAAGAACACTGTCACAAGTCTAGAGGGACCCTGAGGTCACCCCAGCAACGCGAAGGAGCTCCATGTACCCCAAATCAACTCGAGATGAGGCCCGATTCCCCTGCATTGACTCCAGAGCCATCCCCCGTTCCCCATCAAACACGACCAGTGGCTTGACTTCCTTTAGGCAACTCCAGAGATTCCCCGAGAACACAGTCTCAAGTCTAGAGGAACACCAAGTTCAGCACAGCAACTCGAGGAATGCTCCTTGTACCCGAAATCGTCTCGAGATGAGAGCTGATTCCCTGGCTTAGAATCAAGACGTATGCCAATTTTCCACAAGCCCCTCAAGAGGAGGCTTCTCTCAGCAATAGGGGTGATGGAGGGACCCTGAGTTTGCTGCCTCATTTGGAATATACACCGAGAAGCCCTGACTCAAAAGAGGCCGGATTTCCTTGCAGTGGCTTGAATACAGGCTCGTCTTTCATCTCACAAGATGAAGGTATGTCTGAATCCCCTGTGGACCCTAGAGAAAGCCCTAGGTCCCCTCACTTTCGACGGAATGCCTCACATCCCTTTGACACCTCGAGAGGCACGCAGAGTTCACTGCTTCAAAAGGTGACGATGCCTGACTCATCTTGAACATTGACAGGAATACCAATATCCCTGTGGCTACTGGAAAGGGACCTGGGTCTCCCGCCTCACCTCGAGAAGCGTCACTTTTGCCCTGCCAAGCCTCGAAGAGATTCCTGAGGTGTCCCTCGTAACTAGACAGGAGTCCTGACGTCGCTGAACAAACACGAGTTTTGAAGGGCCATTCTCGCCGTAACTCGAGAATATACCCCAGGTCCCCGCCGACAACTCGAGAAAAACCATGACACTTCCCCCTCGAAGCGAGATGAGGCCCGATTCACCTGCATTGCATGCAGAGCAATTCCGTGATCCCCATCAAGCATGTAAGGAGCCTCGACTTGCTTGACGGATCTCGAGAGAGTCCCCAAGAACACTGTCACACGTCTAGAGGGACCCTGAGGTCACCCCAGCAACGTGAAGGAGCTCCATGTACCCCAAATCAACTCGAGATGAGGCCCGATTCTCCTGTATTGACTCCAGAGCCATCCCCCATTCCCCATCAAACACGACCAGTGGCTTGACTTCATTTAGGCAACTCCAGAGATTCCCCGAGAACACCGTCCCAAGTCTAGAGGAACACCAAGTTCAGCACAGCAACTCGAGGAATGCTCCGTGTACCCCAAATCGTCTCGAGATGAGAGCTGATTTCCTGGCTTAGACGCAAGACGTATGCCAACATTCCACAAGCCCTCAAGAGGAGGCTTCTCTCAGCAATAGGTATGTGGGCGGGACCCTGAATTTGCTTCGTCAAGTGGAATATACACTGAGAAGCCCTGACTCGAAAGGAGGCCGGATTTCCTTGCAGTGGCTTGAATACAGGCTCGTCTTTCATCTCACAAGATGAAGGGATGTCTGAATCCCCTGTGGAGACCATAGAGAAAGTCCTAGGTCCCCGCCTCTTTTCGACGGAATGCCTCACATCCCTTTGACACCTCGAGAGGCACGCAGAGTTCACTGCTTCAAAAGGTGACGATGCCTGACTCCTCTTGAACATTGACAGGAATCCCAATATCCTGTGGCTACTGGAAAGGGACCTGGGTCTCGCGCCTCACCTCGAGAAGCGTCCCTTTTGCCCTGCCAAGCCTCGAAGAGATTCCTGAGGTGTCCCTCGTAACTAGACAGGAGTCCTAACATCACTGAACAAACAAGAGTTTTGAAGGGCCATCCGTGCCATAACTCGAGAATGTACTCCAGGTCCCCGCCGCAACTTGATAAAATAATGAGATTTCCCCCTCCGAGCGAGATGAGGCCCGATTCCCCTGCACTGCTTTCAGAGCATTTCGTGATCCCCATGAAACATGTCAGGAGCCTCTACTTGCTTGATGGATCTCGAGACAGTCCCCAAGAACACTGTCACAAGTCTAGAGGGACCCTGAAGTCACCCCAGCAATGCGAAGGAGCTCCATGTACCCCAAATCAACTCGAGATGAGGCCCGATTCCCCTTCATTGACTCCAGAGCCATCCCCTGTTCCCCATCAAACACGACCTGTGGTTGACTTCATTTAGGCAACTCCAGAGCTTCCCCGAAAACACATTCCCATGTCTAGAGGAACACCAAGTTAAGGCCAGCAACTCGAGGAATGCTCCGAGTACCCAAATTGTCTCGAGATGAGAGCTGATTCCCTGGCTTAGACTCAAGACCTATGCCAACTTTCCACAAGAACCTCAAGAGGAGGCTTCTCAGCAAGAGTTATGTGGGTGGGCCCCTGAGTTTGCTGCCTCAAGTGGAATATATACCGAGAAGCCCTGACTAGAAAGGAGGCCGGATTTCCTAGCAGTGGCTTGAATACAGGCTCGTCTTTCATCTCCCAGGCTGAAGGGATGTCTGAGTCCCCTGTGGAGACCATAGAGAAAGCCCTAGGTCCCAACGTGATTTCAACGGAATGCCTCACGTCCCTTTGACACCTCGAGAGGCTCACGGAGATCACTGCTTCAAAAGGTGATGATGCCTGACTCCTCCTCAACATTGATAGAAATCCCAATATCCCTGTGCCTCCTGGAAAGGGACCCTGGGACACCCGCATCACCTCGAGGAGCGTCGTCCCTTTTGCCCTGCCAAGCCTTGAAGACATTCCTGACGTGTCCTTCGTAACTAGACAGGAGTCCTGACGTCCCTGAACAAACACGAGGTTTGAAGGGCCGTCCACGCTGTAACTCGAGAATATACCCCAGGTGACCGCCGCAACTTGAGAAAAACCATGAGACTTCCCCCTCGAAGCAAGATGAGGCCGGATTCACCTGCATTGCATGCAGAGCAATTCCGTGATCCTCATAAAGCATGTAAGGAGCCTCGACTTGCTTGACAGATCTCGAGAGAGTGCCCAAGAACACTGTCACAATCTAGAGGTGCGCTTAGGTCACCCCAGCAATGGGAAGGTGTTCCATGGACCCAAAATCAACTGGAGATGAGGCCGGATTCCCCTGCATAGACCCCGGAGCCATCCCCCGTTCCACATCAAACACGACCAGTGGCCTGACGTCCTTTACGCAACTCCAGATATTCCCCGAGAACACAGTCTCAAGTCTAGAGGAACACCAAATTCAGCACAGCAACAGGAGGAATGCTCCGTGTACCCCAAATCTTCTCGAGATGAGAGCTGATTCCCTGGCTTAGACTCAAGACGTATGCCAACTTTCTACAATCCCCTCAAGAGGAGTCTTCTCTCAGCAATATGTATTTCGGAGGGACCCTGAGTTTGCTCCCTAAACTGGAATATACACCGAGAAGCCCCGACTGGAAAGGAGGCCGGATTTCCTTGCATTGGCTTGAATGCAGGCTCGTCATTCATCTCACAAGATGAAGGGATATCTGAATCCTCTGTGGAAACCCTAGAGAAAGACCTAGGACTCTGCATCATTTCGAAGGAATTCCTCACATCGAGAGGCACGCGCAGTTCACTGCTTCAAAAGGTGACGAGGCCTGACTCCTCTTGAACATTGATAGGAAACACAATATGCCCGTGCCTACTTGAAAGGGACACTTTGTCTCCCGCCTCACGTCGAGAAGCATCCCTTTGGCCCTGCCAAGCCTCGAAGAGATTCCTGAAGTGTCCCTCGTAACTAGACAGGGGTCCAGACGGAGCTGACCGAACACGAGTTTTGAAGGGCCATCCCCACCGTAACTCGAGAATATACCCCAGATCCTTGCCGCAACTCGAGAAAAACCATGAGACGTCCCCCTCGAACCGAGATGAGGTGCAATTCCTCTGCATTGCATGTAGAGCATTTCTGAGATCGTCATCAAACATATAAGGAGCCTCGACTTGCTTGATGGATCTCGAGAGAGTCCCCAGGAACACTGTCACACGTCTAGAGGGACCCTGAGGTCACCCCAGGAACGAGAAGGAGCTCCATGTACCCCAAATCAACTCGAGATGAGGCCCGATTCTCCTGCATTGACTCCAGAGCCATCCCCCGTTCCCCAACAAACACGACCAGTGGTTGACTTCCTTTAGGCAACTCGAAAGATTCCCTGAAAACACATTCCCAATCTAGAGGAACGCGAAGTTCAGCATAGCAACTCGAGGAATGCTCCGATTACCCAAAATGGTCTCGAAATTAGAGCTTGTTCCCTGGCTTAGACTCAAGACGTATGCCAACTGTCCACAAGCACCACAAGAGGAGGCTTCTCAGCAAGAGTTATGTGGCTGGGCCCCTGAGTTTGCTGCCTCAAGTGGAATACATACCGAGAAGCCCTGACTAGAAAGGAGGTGCGAGTTCCTAGCAGTGGCTTGAATACAGGCTCGTCTTTCATCTCACAAGATGAAGGGATGTCTGAATCCCCTGTGGAGACCATAGAGAAAGCCCTAGGACCCGACGTGATTTCGACGGAATGCCTCACGTCCCTTTGAGACCTCGAGAGGCACGCGGAGTTCACTGCTTCAAAAGGTGACGATGCCTGACTCCTCTTGAACATTGACAGGAATCCCAATATCCCTGTGGCTACAGGAAAGGGACCCTGGGTCTCCCGCCTCACATCGAGAAGCGTCCCTTTTGCCCTGCCAAGCCTCGAAGAGATTCCTGAGGTGTCCCTCGTAACTAGACAGGAGTCCTGACGTCGCTGAACAAACACGAGTTTTGAAGGGCCATCCCCACCGTAACTCGAGAATATACCCCAGGTCCCCGCCGCAACTCGATAAAACAATGAGATTTCCCCCTCGAAGCGAGATGAAGCCCGATTCCCCTGCACTGCCTGCAGAGCATTTCCGTGAACTCCATCAAGCATGAAAGGAGTATCGACTTGCTTGACGGATCTCGAGAAAGTCCCCAAGAACACTGTCACACGTCTAGAGGGACCCTGTGATAACCCCAGGAACATGAAGGAGCTCCATGTACCCAAAATCAACTCGAGATGAGGCCCGATTCCCCTGCATTGACTCCAGAGCCATTCCCCATTCCCCATCAAACACGACCAGTGGCTTGACCTCTTTGCGCAACTCCAGAGAATCCCCGAGAACACCGTCCAAAGTCTAGAGGAACACCAAGTTCAGCACAGCAACTCGAGAAATGCTCCGTCTACCACACATCGTCTCGAGATGAGAACTTATTCCCTGGCTCAGAATCAAGAAATATGCCAACTTTCTACAAGCAACTCAAGAGGAGGCTTCTCTCAGCAATTGGAATGTGGGAGTGACCCTGAGTTTGCTACCTCAAGTGGAATACACACCGAGAAGCCCTGACTCGAAAGCAGGCCGGATTTCCGTGCAGTGGCTGGAATACAGGCTCGTCTTTCATCTCACAAAGATGAAGGGATGTCTGAATCCCCTGTGGAGACCCTAGAGAAAGCCCTAGGTCCCCGCCTCATTTCGACAGAATTCCTCACATGCCTTTGACACCTCGAGAGGCACGCGGAGTTCACTGCTTCAAAACGTGATGTTGCCTGACTCCTCTTGAACAATGATAGGAATACCAATATACATGTGGCTACTGGAAAGGGATGCTGGGTCTCCCGGCTCACATCGAGAAGCGTCCCATTTGCCCTGCCAAGCCTCGAAGAGATTCCTGAGGTGTCCTAGTAACTAGAGAGGAGTTCTAACCTCGCCAATCAAACACGAGTTTTGAAGGGCCATCCCCGCCATAACTTGAGAATATACCCCAGGTCCCCGCCAGAACTCGAGAAAAACAATGAGACTTCCCCGTCGAAGCGAGATGGGGCCCGATTCCACTGCATTGTATGCAGAGCAACTCTGTGATCCCCACAAACAAGGAAGGAGCCTCGACTTGCTTGATGGAACTCGAGACAGTCCCCAAGAACACTGTCACAAGTCTAGAGGGACCCTGAGGTCAGCCCAGCAACTCGAAGGAGCTCCATGTACCCCAAATCAACTCGAGATGAGGCCGGATTCCCCTGCATTGACTCCAGAGCCATTCCCCATTCCCCATCATACACGACCAGTGGTTGTCTTCCTATAGGAAATTCCACAGATTCCCCAAGAACGCCCTCCCAAGTCTAGAGGAACATCAATTTCAGAACAGCAATTCGAGGAATGCTCCGTGTACCCCAAATTGTCTCAAGATGAGAGCTGAATCCCTGGCTTAGACTCAAGACATATGCCAACTTTCCACAAGGACCTCAAAAGGAGGCTTCTCTCAGCAATAGGTATGTGGGAGGGACCCTGAGATTTCTGCCTCAAATGGAATATACACTGAGAAGCCCTGATTCGAAAGCAGGCCAGATTTCCGTGCAGTGGCTGGAATACAGGCTTGTCTTTCATCTCACAAGATGAAGGGATGTCTGCATCCCCTGTGGAGACCTTAGAGAAAGCCCTGGGTCCCGACGTGATTTCGACGGAAGCCTCACGTCCCTTTGACACCCCTAGAGGCTCGCGGAGATCACTGCTTCAAAAGGTGACGATGCCTGAATCCTCTTGAACATTGATAGGAATCCCAATATCCCTGTGGCTACTGGAAAGGGACCCTGGGTCTCCCGCCTCACCTCGAGAAGCGTCACTTTTGCCCTGCCAAGCCTCGAAGAGATTCCTGAGGTGTCCCTCGTAACTAGACAGGAGTCCTGACATCGCTGAACAAACACGGGTTTTGAAAGACCATCCCAACCGTAACTCGAGAATGTACCCCAGGTCCCCTCCACAACTCGATAAAACAATGAGACTTCCCCTAGAAGCGAGATGAGGCTCGATTCCCCTGAACTGCCTGCAGAGCATTTCCGTGATCTCCATCAAACACGTAAGGAGCCTCGACTTGCTTGATGGATCTCGAGGAAGTCCCCAAAAACACTGTCACAAGTCTAGAGGGACCCTGAGATCACCATAGGGACACGAAGGAGCTCCATGTACCCAAATCAACTCGAGATGAGGTCCGATTCCCCTGCATTGACTCCAGAGCCATCCCCCGTTCCCCATCAAACATGACCAGTGGCCTGACTCCCTTTAGGCAACTCCAGAGATTCCCCGAGAACACCGTCCCAAGTCTAGAGGAACACCAAGTTCAGCACAGCAACTCGAGAAATGCTCTGTATACCACAAAACGTCTCGAGATGAGAAATTGTTCCCTGGCTTAAAATCAAGACGTATGCCAACTTTCTACAAGCACCTAAAGAGGAGGCTTCTCCCAGCAATAGGTTTGTGGGAGGGACCCTGATTTTGCTGCCTCAAGTGGAATGTACACCGAGAAGCCCTGATTCGAAAGGAGGCCTGGGTTTCCTTGCAGTGGCTTGAATACACGCTCATCTTTCATCTCACAAGGTGAAGGGATGTCTGAATCCCCTGTGGAGACCCTAGAGAAAGCCCTAGGTCCCCGCCTCATTTCGACGGAATGCCTCACATCCCTTTGACACTTCGAGAGGCACACGCAGTTCACTGCTTGAAAAGATGACAATGCCTGACTAATCTTGAACATTGATAGGAATCCCAATATTGCTGTGACTACTGGAAAAGGACCCTGGGTCTCCCGCCTCACCTCGAGAAGCGTCCTTTTGCCCTTCCAAGACTCGAAGAGATTCCTGAGTTGTCCCTCGTAACTAGACAGGGGTCCTGACGTCGCTGAACAAACACGAGTTTTGAAGGGCCATCCATACCGTAACTCGAGAATATACCCCAGGTCCCCTCCGCAACTCGAGAAAAACCATGAGACTTCCCCCTTGAAGCGAGATGAGGCCCGATTCCCCTGCATTGCAGGCAGAGCAATTCCGAGATCGTCATGAAACTTTTAAGGAGCCCCAACTTGCTTGATGGATCTCGTGACAGTCCCCAAGAACACTGTCACAAGTCTAGAGGGACCCTGAAGTCACCCCAGCTACGAGAAGGAGCTCCATGTACCCCAAAACAACTCGATATGAGGCCCGATTCCCCTGCATTGACTCCAGAACCATCTCACGTTCCCCAACAAACACGACTAGTGGTTGACTTCCTTCAGGCAACTTCAAAGATTCCCCGAAAACACATTCCAAGTCTAGAGGAACACGAAGTTCACCACAGCAACTCGAGGAATGCTCCGAGTACCCAACATGGTCTTGAGATGAGAGCTGATTCCCTGACTTAGACTCAAGACGTATGCCAACTTTCCACAAGCACCTCAAGTGGAGACTTCTCAGCAAGAGTTATGTGGGTGGGTCCCTGAGTTTACTGCCTCAAGTGGAATATATACCGAGAAGCCCTGACTAGAAAGGAGGCCGGATTTCCATGCAGTGGCTTGAATTCTGGCTCGTCTTTCATCTCACAAGATGAAGGGATGTCTGAATCCCCTGTGGAGACATTAGAGAAAGCCCTAGGTCCCCACGTGATTTCGACGAAATGCCTCACGTCCCTTTGACACCTCGAGAGGCTTGCGGAGATCACTGCTTCAAAAGGTGACGATGCCTGACTCCTCTTGAACATTGATAGAAATCCCAATATCCCTGTGGCTACTGGAAAGGGAACCTGGGTCTCCCGCCTCACTTCGAGAAGCCTCCCTTTTTCCAACCAAGCCTCGAAGAGATTCCTGAGGTGTCCCTCGTAACTACACAGGAGTCTTGACGTCGATGACCAAACACGAGTTTTGAAGGTCCATCCCCACCGTAACTCGAGAATATAACCCATGTCCCCGCCGCAACTCGAGAAAACAATGAGACTTCCCCCTCGAAGCGAGATGAGGCCTGATTCATCTGCACTTCTGCAGAACATTTCCGTGATCTCCATCAAACTTGTAAGGAGCCTCGACTTGCTTGATGGATTTCGAGAAAGTCCCCAAGAACACTGTCACAAGTCTAGAGGAACCCTGAGGTCACCCCAGCAACGTGAAGGAGCTCCAATGTACCCAAAATCAACTCGAGATGAGGCCCGATTCCCCTGCATTGGCTCCACAGTCATCCGCCATTCCCCATCAAACACGACCAGTGGCTTGACTTCATTTAGGCAACTTCAGAGATTCCCCGAGAACACCGTCCCAAGTCTAGAGGAACACCAAGTTCAGCACAGCAACTCGAGGAATGCTCCGTGTACCCCAAATCGTCTCGAGATGAGAGCTGATTCCCTGGCTTAGACGCAAGACGTATGCCAACATTCCACAAGCCCTCAAGAGGAGGCTTCTCTCAGCAATAGGTATGTGGGCGGGACCCGGAATTTGCTTCGTCAAGTGGAATATACACTGAGAAGCCCTGACTCGGAAGGAGGCCGGATTTCCTTGCAGTGGCTTGAATACAGGCTCGTCTTTCATCTCACAAGATGAAGGGATGTCTGAATCCCTTGTGGAGACCATAGATAAAGTCCTAGGTCCCCGCCTCTTTTTGACGGAATGCCTCACATCCCTTTGACACCTCGACAGGCAAATGAAGTTAACTGCTTCAAAAGGTGACGATGCCTGACTCCTCTTGAACATTGACAGGAATCCCAATATCCTGTGGCTACTGGAAAGGGATGCTGGGTCTCGCGCCTCACCTCGAGAAGCGTCCCTTTTGCCCTGCCAAGCCTCGAAGAGATTCCTGAGGTGTCCCTCGTAACTAGACAGGAGTCCTAACATCACTGAACAAACAAGAGTTTTGAAGGGCCATCCGTGCCATAACTCGAGAATGTACTCCAGGTCCCCGCCGCAACTTGATAAAATAATGAGATTTCCCCCTCCGAGCGAGATGAGGCCCGATTCCCCTGCACTGCTTTCAGAGCAATTTCGTGATCCCCTTGAAACATGTCAGGAGCCTCTACTTGCTTGATGGATCTAGAGACAGTCCCCAAGAACACTGTCACAAGTCTAGAGGGACCCTGAAGTCACCCCAGCAATGAGAAGGAGCTCCCTGTACCCGAAATCAACTCGAGATGAGGCCCGATTCCCCTTCATTGACTCCAGAGCCATCCCCTGTTTCCCATCAAACACGACCTGTGGTTGACTTCATTTAGGCAACTCCAGAGCTTCCCCGAAAACACATTCCCATGTCTAGAGGAACACCAAGTTAAGGCCAGCAACTCGAGGAATGCTCCGAGTACCCAAATTGTCTCGAGATGAGAGCTGATTCCCTGGCTTAGACTCAAGACCTATGCCAACTTTCCACAAGAACCTCAAGAGGAGGCTTCTCAGCAAGAGTTATGTGGGTGGGCCCCTGAGTTTGCTGCCTCAAGTGGAATATATACCGAGAAGCCCTGACTAGAAAGGAGGCCGGATTTCCTAGCAGTGGCTTGAATACAGGCTCGTCTTTCATCTCCCAGGCTGAAGGGATGTCTGAGTCCCCTGTGGAGACCATAGAGAAAGCCCTAGGTCCCAACGTGATTTCAACGGAATGCCTCACGTCCCTTTGACACCTCGAGAGGCTCACGGAGATCACTGCTTCAAAAGGTGATGATGCCTGACTCCTCCTCAACATTGATAGAAATCCCAATATCCCTGTGCCTCCTGGAAAGGGACCCTGGGACACCCGCATCACCTCGAGGAGCGTCGTCCCTTTTGCCCTGCCAAGCCTTGAAGACATTCCTGACGTGTCCTTCGTAACTAGACAGGAGTCCTGACGTCCCTGAACAAACACGAGGTTTGAAGGGCCGTCCACGCTGTAACTCGAGAATATACCCCAGGTGACCGCCGCAACTTGAGAAAAACCATGAGACTTCCCCTCGAAGCAAGATGAGGCCGGATTCACCTGCATTGCATGCAGAGCAATTCCGTGATCCTCATAAAGCATGTAAGGAGCCTCGACTTGCTTGACAGATCTCGAGAGAGTGCCCAAGAACACTGTCACAATCTAGAGGTGCGCTTAGGTCACCCCAGCAATGGGAAGGTGTTCCATGGACCCAAAATCAACTGGAGATGAGGCCGGATTCCCCTGCATAGACCCCGGAGCCATCCCCCGTTCCCATCAAACACGACCAGTGGCCTGACGTCCTTTACGCAACTCCAGATATTCCCCGAGAACACAGTCTCAAGTCTAGAGGAACACCAAATTCAGCACAGCAACAGGAGGAATGCTCCGTGTACCCCAAATCTTCTCGAGATGAGAGCTGATTCCCTGGCTTAGACTCAAGACGTATGCCAACTTTCTACAATCCCCTCAAGAGGAGTCTTCTCTCAGCAATATGTATTTCGGAGGGACCCTGAGTTTGCTCCCTAAACTGGAATATACACCGAGAAGCCCCGACTGGAAAGGAGGCCGGATTTCCTTGCATTGGCTTGAATGCAGGCTCGTCATTCATCTCACAAGATGAAGGGATATCTGAATCCTCTGTGGAAACCCTAGAGAAAGACCTAGGACTCTGCATCATTTCGAAGGAATTCCTCACATCGAGAGGCACGCGCAGTTCACTGCTTCAAAAGGTGACGAGGCCTGACTCCTCTTGAACATTGATAGGAAACACAATATGCCCGTGCCTACTTGAAAGGGACACTTTGTCTCCCGCCTCACGTCGAGAAGCATCCCTTTGGCCCTGCCAAGCCTCGAAGAGATTCCTGAAGTGTCCCTCGTAACTAGACAGGAGTCCAGACGGAGCTGACCAAACACGAGTTTTGAAGGGCCATCCCCACCGTAACTCGAGAATATATCCAGGTCCTTGCCGCAACTCGAGAAAAACCATGAGACGTCCCCCTCGAACCGAGATGAGGTGCAATTCCTCTGCATTGCATGTAGAGCATTTCTGAGATCGTCATCAAACATATAAGGAGCCTCGACTTGCTTGATGGATCTCGAGAGAGTCCCCAGGAACACTGTCACACGTCTAGAGGGACCCTGAGGTCACCCCAGGAACGAGAAGGAGCTCCATGTACCCCAAATCAACTCGAGATGAGGCCCGATTCTCCTGCATTGACTCCAGAGCCATCCCCCGTTCCCCAACAAACACGACCAGTGGTTGACTTCCTTTAGGCAACTCGAAAGATTCCCTGAAAACACATTCCCAATCTAGAGGAACGCGAAGTTCAGCATAGCAACTCGAGGAATGCTCCGATTACCCAAAATGGTCTCGAAATTAGAGCTTGTTCCCTGGCTTAGACTCAAGACGTATGCCAACTGTCCACAAGCACCACAAGAGGAGGCTTCTCAGCAAGAGTTATGTGGCTGGGCCCCTGAGTTTGCTGCCTCAAGTGGAATACATACCGAGAAGCCCTGACTAGAAAGGAGGTGCGAGTTCCTAGCAGTGGCTTGAATACAGGCTCGTCTTTCATCTCACAAGATGAAGGGATGTCTGAATCCCCTGTGGAGACCATAGAGAAAGCCCTAGGACCCGACGTGATTTCGACGGAATGCCTCACGTCCCTTTGAGACCTCGAGAGGCACGCGGAGTTCACTGCTTCAAAAGGTGACGATGCCTGACTCCTCTTGAACATTGACAGGAATCCCAATATCCCTGTGGCTACAGGAAAGGGACCCTGGGTCTCCCGCCTCACATCGAGAAGCGTCCCTTTTGCCCTGCCAAGCCTCGAAGAGATTCCTGAGGTGTCCCTCGTAACTAGACAGGAGTCCTGACGTCGCTGAACAAACACGAGTTTTGAAGGGCCATCCCCACCGTAACTCGAGAATATACCCCAGGTCCCCGCCGCAACTCGATAAAACAATGAGATTTCCCCCTCGAAGCGAGATGAAGCCCGATTCCCCTGCACTGCCTGCAGAGCATTTCCGTGAACTCCATCAAGCATGAAAGGAGTATCGACTTGCTTGACGGATCTCGAGAAAGTCCCCAAGAACACTGTCACACGTCTAGAGGGACCCTGTGATAACCCCAGGAACATGAAGGAGCTCCATGTATCCAAAATCAACTCAATATGAGGCCCGATTCCCCTGCATTGACTCCAGAGCCATTCCCCATTCCCCATCAAACACGACCAGTGGCTTGACGTCCTTTGCGCAACTCCAGAGATTCCCCGAGAACACCGTCCAAAGTCTAGAGGAACACCAAGTTCAGCACAGCAACTCGAGAAATGCTCCGTCTACCACACATCGTCTCGAGATGAGAACTTATTCCCTGGCTCAGAATCAAGAAATATGCCAACTTTCTACAAGCAACTCAAGAGGAGGCTTCTCTCAGCAATTGGAATGTGGGAGTGACCCTGAGTTTGCTACCTCAAGTGGAATACACACCGAGAAGCCCTGACTCGAAAGCAGGCCGGATTTCCGTGCAGTGGCTGGAATACAGGCTCGTCTTTCATCTCACAAAATGAAGGGATGTCTGAATCCCCTGTGGAGACCCTAGAGAAAGCCCTAGGTCCCCGCCTCATTTCGACAGAATTCCTCACATGCCTTTGACACCTCGAGAGGCACGCGGAGTTCACTGCTTCAAAACGTGATGTTGCCTGACTCCTCTTGAACAATGATAGGAATACCAATATACATGTGGCTACTGGAAAGGGATGCTGGGTCTCCCGGCTCACATCGAGAAGCGTCCCATTTGCCCTGCCAAGCCTCGAAGAGATTCCTGAGGTGTCCTAGTAACTAGAGAGGAGTTCTAACCTCGCCAATCAAACACGAGTTTTGAAGGGCCATCCCCGCCATAACTTGAGAATATACCCCAGGTCCCCGCCAGAACTCGAGAAAAACAATGAGACTTCCCCGTCGAAGCGAGATGGGGCCCGATTCCACTGCATTGTATGCAGAGCAACTCTGTGATCCCCACAAACAAGGAAGGAGCCTCGACTTGCTTGATGGAACTCGAGACAGTCCCCAAGAACACTGTCACAAGTCTAGAGGGACCCTGAGGTCACCCCAGCAACACGAAGGAGCTCCATGTACCCCAAATCAACTCGAGATGAGGCCGGATTCCCCTGCATTGACTCCAGAGCCATTCCCCATTCCCCATCATACACGACCAGTGGTTGTCTTCCTATAGGAAATTCCACAGATTCCCCAAGAACGCCCTCCCAAGTCTAGAGGAACATCAATTTCAGAACAGCAATTCGAGGAATGCTCCGTGTACCCCAAATTGTCTCAAGATGAGAGCTGAATCCCTGGCTTAGACTCAAGACATATGCCAACTTTCCACAAGGACCTCAAAAGGAGGCTTCTCTCAGCAATAGGTATGTGGGAGGGACCCTGAGATTTCTGCCTCAAATGGAATATACACTGAGAAGCCCTGATTCGAAAGCAGGCCAGATTTCCGTGCAGTGGCTGGAATACAGGCTTGTCTTTCATCTCACAAGATGAAGGGATGTCTGCATCCCCTGTGGAGACCTTAGAGAAAGCCCTGGGTCCCGACGTGATTTCGACGGAAGCCTCACGTCCCTTTGACACCCCTAGAGGCTCGCGGAGATCACTGCTTCAAAAGGTGACGATGCCTGAATCCTCTTGAACATTGACAGGAATCCCAATATCCCTGTGGCTACTGGAAAGGGACCCTGGGTCTCCCGCCTCACCTCGAGAAGCGTCACTTTTGCCCTGCCAAGCCTCGAAGAGATTCCTGAGGTGTCCCTCGTAACTAGACAGGAGTCCTGACATCGCTGAACAAACACGAGTTTTGAAAGACCATCCCAACCGTAACTCGAGAATGTACCCCAGGTCCCCTCCACAACTCGATAAAACAATGAGACTTCCCCTAGAAGCGAGATGAGGCTCGATTCCCCTGAACTGCCTGCAGAGCATTTCCGTGATCTCCATCAAACACGTAAGGAGCCTCGACTTGCTTGATGGATCTCGAGGAAGTCCCCAAAAACACTGTCACAAGTCTAGAGGGACCCTGAGATCACCATAGGGACACGAAGGAGCTCCATGTACCCCAAATCAACTCGAGATGAGGTCCGATTCCCTGCATTGACTCCAGAGCCATCCCCCGTTCCCCATCAAACATGACCAGTGGCCTGACTCCCTTTAGGCAACTCCAGAGATTCCCCGAGAACACCGTCCCAAGTCTAGAGGAACACCAAGTTCAGCACAGCAACTCGAGAAATGCTCTGTATACCACAAAACGTCTCGAGATGAGAAATTGTTCCCTGGCTTAAAATCAAGACGTA
The DNA here is from genome assembly GCF_023699985.2 of Odocoileus virginianus. NCBI lineage: Eukaryota > Metazoa > Chordata > Mammalia > Artiodactyla > Cervidae > Odocoileus > Odocoileus virginianus. Next base: position 114,108 of record NW_027224284.1, read on the forward strand.
TGCCAACTTTCTACAAGCACCTAAAGAGGAGGCTTCTCCCAGCAATAGGTTTGTGGGAGGGACCCTGATTTGCTGCCTCAAGTGGAATGTACACCGAGAAGCCCTGATTCGAAAGGAGGCCGGGTTTCCTTGCAGTGGCTTGAATACACGCTCATCTTTCATCTCACATGGTGAAGGGATGTCTGCATCCCCTGTGGAGTCCCTAGAGAAAGCCCTAGGTCCCCGCCTCATTTCGACGGAATGCCTCACATCCCTTTGACACTTCGAGAGGCACACGCAGTTCACTGCTTGAAAAGATGACAATGCCTGACTAATCTTGAACATTGATAGGAATCCCAATATTGCTGTGACTACTGGAAAAGGACCCTGGGTCTCCCGCCTCACCTCGAGAAGCGTCCCTTTTGCCCTTCCAAGACTCGAAGAGATTCCTGAGTTGTCCTCGTAACTAGACAGGGGTCCTGACGTCGCTGAACAAACACGAGTTTTGAAGGGCCATCCCAACCGTAACTCGAGAATATACCCCAGGTCCCTCCGCAACTCGAGAAAAACCATGAGACTTCCCCCTGAAGCGAGATGAGGCCCGATTCCCCTGCATTGCAGGCAGAGCAATTCCGAGATCGTCATGAAACTTTTAAGGAGCCCCAACTTGCTTGATGGATCTCGAGACAGTCCCCAAGAACACTGTCACAAGTCTAGAGGGACCCTGAAGTCACCCCAGCTACGAGAAGGAGCTCCATGTACCCCAAAACAACTCGATATGAGGCCCGATTCCCCTGCATTGACTCCAGAACCATCTCACGTTCCCCAACAAACACGACTAGTGGTTGACTTCCTTCAGGCAACTTCAAAGATTCCCCGAAAACACATTCCAAGTCTAGAGGAACACGAAGTTCACCACAGCAACTCGAGGAATGCTCCGAGTACCCAACATGGTATTGAGATGAGAGCTGATTCCCTGACTTAGACTCAAGACGTATGCAACTTTCCACAAGCACCTCAAGTGGAGACTTCTCAGCAAGAGTTATGTGGGTGGGTCCCTGAGTTTACTGCCTCAAGTGGAATATATACCGAGAAGCCCTGACTAGAAAGGAGGCCGGATTTCCATGCAGTGGCTTGAATTCTGGCTCGTCTTTCATCTCACAAGATGAAGGGATGTCTGAATCCCCTGTGGAGACATTAGAGAAAGCCCTAGGCCCCCACGTGATTTCGACGAAATGCCTCACGTCCCTTTGACACCTCGAGAGGCTTGCGGAGATCACTGCTTCAAAAGGTGACGATGCCTGACTCCTCTTGAACATTGATAGAAATCCCAATATCCCTGTGGCTACTGGAAAGGGAACCTGGGTCTCCCGCCTCACTTCGAGAAGCCTCCCTTTTTCCAACCAAGCCTCGAAGAGATTCCTGAGGTGTCCCTCGTAACTACACAGGAGTCTTGACGTCGATGACCAAACACGAGTTTTGAAGGTCCACCCCCACCGTAACTCGAGAATGTAACCCATGTCCCCGCCGCAACTCGATAAAACAATGAGACTTCCCCCTCGAAGCGAGATGAGGCCTGATTCATCTGCACTTCTGCAGAACATTTCCGTGATCTCCATCAAACTTGTAAGGAGCCTCGACTTGCTTGATGGATTTCGAGAAAGTCCCCAAGAACACTGTCACAAGTCTAGAGGAACCCTGAGGTCACCCCAGCAACGTGAAGGAGCTCCATGTACCCAAAATCAACTCGAGATGAGGCCCGATTCCCCTGCATTGGCTCCAGAGCCATCCCCCATTCCCCATCAAACACGACCAGTGGCTTGACTTCATTTAGGCAACTTCAGAGATTCCCCGAGAACACCGTCCCAAGTCTAGAGGAACACCAAGTTCAGCACAGCAACTCGAGGAATGCTCCGTGTACCCCAAATCGTCTCGAGATGAGAGCTGATTCCCTGGCTTAGACTCAAGACGTATGCCAACATTCCACAAGCCCTCAAGAGGAGGCTTCTCTCAGCAATAGGTATGTGGGCGGGACCCTGAATTTGCTTCGTCAAGTGGAATATACACTGAGAAGCCCTGACTCGAAAGGAGGCCGGATTTCCTTGCAGTGGCTTGAATACAGGCTCGTCTTTCATCTCACAAGATGAAGGGATGTCTGAATCCCTTGTGGAGACCATAGATAAAGTCCTAGGTCCCCGCCTCTTTTTGACGGAATGCCTCACATCCCTTTGACACCTCGACAGGCAAGTGAAGTTAACTGCTTCAAAAGGTGACGATGCCTGACTCCTCTTGAACATTGACAGGAATCCCAATATCCTGTGGCTACTGGAAAGGGACCTGGGTCTCCCGCCTCACCTCGAGAAGCGTCCCGTTTGCCCTGCCAAGCCTCGAAGAGATTCCTGAGGTGTCCCTCGTAACATGACAGGAGTCCTGAAGTCGCTGAACAAACACGAGGTTTGAAGGGCCATCCCCGCCGTAACTCGAGAATATACCCCAGGTCCCCGCCGCAACTCGAGAAAAACCATTAGACTTCCCCCTCGAAGCGAGATGAGGCCCGATTCCCCTGCATTGCATGCAGAGCAATTCCGTGATCCCCATCAAACATGTAAGGAGCTTCGACTTGCTTGATGGATCTCGAGACAGTCCCGAAGAACACTGTCACAAGTCTAGAGGGACCCTGAGGTCACCCCAGCAACGCGAAGGAGCTCCATGTACCCCAAATCAACTCGAGATGAGGCCCGATTCCCCTGCATTGACTCCAGAGCCATCCCCCGTTTCCCATCAAACACGACCTGTGGCTTGACTTCCTTTAGGCAACTCCAGAGATTCCCCGAGAACACCGTCCCAAGTCTAGAGGAACACCAAGTTCAGCACAGCAACTTGAGGAATGCTCCTTGTACCCCAAATCATTTCGAGATGAGAGCTGATTTCCTGGCTTAGACTCAAGACGTATGCCAACATTCCACAAGCCCCTCAAGACGAGGCATCTCTCAGCAATAGGTATGTGGGAGGGACCCTGAATTTGCTGCCTCAAGTGGAATATACACCGAGAAGCCTGACAAAAAGCAGGTCAGATTTCCTTGCAGTGGCTTGAATACAGGCTCGTCTTTCATCTCACAAGAAGAAGGGATGTCTGAATCCCCTCTGGAGTCCCTAGAGAAAGCCCGAGGTCCCCGCCTCATTTGGACGGAATGCCTCACATGCCTTTGACACCTCGAGAGGCACTCGGAGTTCACTGCTTCCGAAAGTGACGATGCCTGACTCTTCTTGAACATTGAGAGGAATCGCAATATCCCTGTGGCTACTGGAAATGGACCCTGGGACTCCAGCCTAACCTCGAGAAGCGTCCTTTTTCCCCTGGAAAGCCTAGAAGATATTCCTGAGGAGTCCCTCGTAACTAGCCAGGAGTCCTAACTTCGCTGAACAAACACGAGTTTCGAAAGGCCATCGCCACTGTAACTCGAGAATATACCCCAGGTCCCACCGCAATTCGAGAAAAACCATGAGACTTTCCCCTCGAAGCGAGATGAGGCCCGATTCTCCTGCATTGCATGCAGAGCAATTCTGTGATCCCCATAAAGCATGTAAGGAGCCTCGACTTGCTTGACGGATCTCGAGAGAGTCCCCAAGAACACTGTCACACGTCTAGAGAGATAGTCAGGTCACACCTGCAACGCGAAGAAGCTCAATGCACACCAAAAAAACTCGAGAGGCGGCCCGATTCCCCTGCATTGGCTGCAGAGTCATCCACCGTTTTCAATCAAACACGACCAGTGGCTTGACTTCCTTTAGGCAACTCCAGAGATTCCCAGAGAACACCGTCCCAAGTCTAGAGGAACACAAATTTCAGCACAGCAACTCGAGAAAAACCATGAGACTTCCCCCTCAAAGCGAGATGAGGCCCGATTCTCCTGCACTGCATGCAGAGCAATCCCGTGATCTCCATGAAACATGTAAGGAGCCTCGACTTGCTTGATGGATCTCGATAGAGTCCCAAGAACACTGTCACAAGTCTAGAGGGGCCCTGAGGTCACACCAGAAACAAGAAGGAGCTCTATGTACCCCAAATCAACTCGAGATGAAACCCGATTCCCCTGCATTGACTCCAGAGGCACATCCCCGTTCCCCATCAAACATGACCAGTGGCTTGACTTCCTTTAGGCAACTCCAGATGTTCCCCGAGAACATCGTGCCAAGCCTAGAGGAATACCAAGTTCAGCAGAGCAACTCGAGAAATGCTCCGTGTACCCCAAATTGTCTCGAGATGAGAGCTGATTTCCTGGCTTAGACTCAAGCCGTATGCCAACTTTCCACAAGCCCCTCAAGAGGAGGCTTCTCTCAGCTATAGGTGTGAGGGAGGGACCCTGAGTTTGCTGCCTCAAGTGGAATATACACCGAGTAGCCCTGACTCGAAAGGAGGCCGGATTTCCTTGCAGTGGCTTGAATACAGGCTCATCTTTCATCTCACAAGGAGAAGGGATGTTTGAATCCCCTGTGGAGACCCTAGAGAAAGCCCTACGTCCCCGCCTCATTTTGACGGATTGCCTAACATCCGTTTGACTCCTCGAGAAACACCAGAGTTCACTGCTTCAAAAGGTGATGATGCCTGACTCCTCTAGAACATTGACCGGAATTCCAATATCCCTGTGGATACTGGAAAGGGACACTGGGTCTCCCGCCTCACCTCGAGAAGTGTCTCTTTTGCCCTTCCCAGCCTCAAATAAATTCCTGAGTTGCCCTCATAACTAGACAGGAGTCCTGACGTCGCTGAACAAACACGAGTTTTGAATGGCCATCCCCGCCGTAACTCGAGAATATACCCCAGGTCCCCGCCGAAACTCGAGAAAAACCATGAGACTTCCCCTCGAAGCGAGATGAGGACCGATTCCCCTGCACTGCATGCAGAGCAATTCCTTGATCTCCATCAAACATGTAAGGAGCCTCGACTTGCTTGATGGATCTCGAGACAGTCCCCAAGATCACTGTCACAAGTCTAGATGGAACCTGACTTTACCCCAGCAATGAGTAGGAGCTCCATATACAACACATCAACAGGAGATGAGGCACAATTCCACTGCATTGACACTACAGGCATCCCCGGTTCCCCATCAAACACGACCAGTGGCTTGACTTCCTTTAGGAAACTCCAGAGATTCCACGAGGTCACCGTCACAAGTCCAGAGGAACACCAAGTTCAGCACAGCGACTCGAGAAACACTCCGTTTACCCCAGATCGTCTCGAGATGAGAGCTGATTTCCTGGCTTAGACTCAAGACGTAGGCCAACTTTCCACAAGCCCCTCAAGTGGAGGTTTCCCTCAGCAATAGTACGTGGGAGGGACCCTGATTTTCCTGCCTCAAGAGAAATATATACCAAGAAGACCTGACTCGAAAGCAGGCCGGAATTCCTTGCATTGGCTTGAATACAGGCTCGTCTTTCTTCTCACAAGAAGAAAGGATGTCTGAATCCCCTGAGGAGACACTAGAGAAAGTACTAGTTCCCCGCCTCATTTCGATGGAATGCTTCCCATCCCTTTGATACCTCGAGAGGCACGCGGAGTTCACTGCTTCAAAAGTGACGATGCCTGACTCCTCTTGAACATTGAGAGGAATCCAATATCCCTGTGGCTACGGGAAAGGGAACCTGGGTCTCCTGCCTCACCTCGAGAAACGTCCCTTTGCCCTGCCAAGCCTCGAAGAGATTCCTGAGGTGTCCCTCGTAACTAGACAGGAGTCCTGACGTCGCTGAACAAACACGAGTTTTGAAGGGCCATCCCCACCCGTAACTCGAGAATATACCCCAGGTCCCCGCCTCAACTCGAGAAAAACCATGAGACTTCCCCCTCGAAGCGAGATGAGGCCCGATTCTCCTGCATTGCATGCAGAGCAATTCCGTGATACCCATCAAGCATGTAAGGAGCATCGACTTGCTTGACGGATCTCGAGAGAGTCCCCAAGAACACTGTCACACGTCTAGAGGGACCTGAGGTCACACCAGCAACGAGAAGGAGCTCTATGTACCCCAAATGAACTCGAGATGAAACCCGATTCCCCTGCATTGACTCCAGAGGCACCCCCCGTTCCCCATCAAACACGACCAGTGGCTAGACTTCCTTTAGGCAACTCCAGAAGTTCCCCGAGAACAACGTGCCAAGTCTAGAGGAATACCAAGTTCAGCAGAACAACTCGAGGAATGCTCTGTGGACCCCAAATCGTCTCGAGATGAGAGCAGATTTCCTGGCTTAGATTCAAGCCATATGCCAACTTTCCACAAGCATTTCAAGAGGAGGCTTCTCTGACCAATAGGTATGTGGGTGGTTCCCTTAGTTTGCTGCCTCAAGTGGAATAAACACCGAGAAGCCCTGACTCGAAAGGAGGCCGGATTTCCTTTCAGTGGCTTCAATACAGGCTCGTCTTTCATCTCACAAGATGAAGGGTTGTCTGAATCCCCTGTGGAGACCCTAGAGAAAGCCCTAGGTCCCCGCCTCATTTCGACGGAATGCCTCACATCCCTTTGACACCTCGAGAAACACCAGAGTTCACTGCTTTAAAAGGTGACGATGCCTGACTCCTCTTGAACATTGACAGGAATCCCAATATCCCTGTGGCTACTGGAAAGGGACCCTGGGTCTCCAGACTCACCTCGAGAAGTGTCCCTTTTGCCCTTCAAGCCTCGAAGAGATTCCTGAGTTGCCCTCCTAACTAGACAGGAGTCCTGATGTCATTGAACAAACACGAGTTTTGAAGGGCCATCCCCGCCGTAACTAGAGAATATAACCCAGGTCCCCGCCGCAACTCGAGAAAAACAATGAGACTTCCCCCTCGAAGCGAGATGAGGCCCGATACCCCTGCATTGCATGCAGAGCAATTCCGTGATCTCCATCAAACATGTAAGGAGCCTCGACTTGCTTGATGGATCTCGAGACAGTCCCCAAGACCACTGTCACATGTCTAGATGGAACCTGACTTTACCCCAGCAATGAGAAGGAGCTCCATATAACACAAATCAACAGGAGATGAGGCACAATTCCACTGCATTGACACTACAGGCATCACCGGTTCCCCATCAAACACCACCAGTGGCTTGACTTCCTTTAGGTAACTGCAGAGATTCCCGGAGAACACCATCCCAAGTCTAGTGGAACACCAAGTTCAGGACAGCCCCTCGAGGAATGCACTGTCCACAACAAATCGTCTCGAGATGAGAGCTGATTGCCTGGCTTAGACTCAAGACGTATGCCAACTTTCCACAAGACCTCAAGAGAGGAGGCTTCTCTCAGCAGTAGGTGTGAGGGAGGGACCCTGAGTTTGCTTCCTCAATTGGAATATACACCGGGAAGCCCTGACTCGAAAGGAGGCCGGGTTTCCTTTCAGTGACTTGAATACAGGCTCATCTTTCATCTCACAAAGATGAAGGGATGTCTGAATCCCCTGTGGAGTCCCTAGAGAAAGCCCTAGGTCCCCGCCTCATTTCGACGGAATGCCTCACATGCCTTTGACACCTCGAGAGGCACGCAGAGTTCACTGCTTCAAAAGGTGACGATGCCTGACTCCTCTTGAACATTGACAGGAATCCCAATATCCCTGTGGCTACTGGAAAGGGACCCTGGTCTCCCGCCTCACCTCGAGAAGCGTCCCTTTTGCCCTGCCAAGCCTCAAAGAGATTCCTGAGGTGTCCCTCGTAACTAGACAGGAGTCCTGACGTCACTGAACAAACATGAGTTTTGAAGGGCCATCCCCGCCGTAACTCGAGAATATACCCCAGGTCCCCGCCGTAACTCGAGAAAAACCATGAGACTTCCCCCTCGAAGCGAGATGAGGCCCGATTCCCCTGCATTGCATGAAGAGCAATTCTGTGATCCTCATAAAGCATGTAAGGAGCCTCGACTTGCTTGATGTGTCTTGAGACAGTTCCCAAGAACACTGTCACAAGTCTAGAGAGATCGTGAGGTCACACCTGCGACGTGAAGGAGCTCCATGCACACCAAAAAAAACTCGAGATGACGCCCGATTCCCCTGCACTTGCTCGAGAGCCATCCCCTGTTCCCAATCAAACACGACCAGTGGCTTCACTTCCTTTGGGCAACTCCAGAGATTCCCCGAGAACAACGTTCCAAGTCTAGAGGAACACCAAGTTCAGCACAGCAACTCGAGGAATGCTCCGTGTACCCCAAATTGTCTCGAGATGAGAACTGATTCCCTGGCTTAGACTCAAGACGTATGCCAACTTTCCACAAGTACCTCAAGAGGAGGCTTCTCTCAGCAATAGGTGTGAGGGAGGGACCCTGAGTTTGCAGCCTCAAGTGGAATATACACCGAGAAGCCCTGACTCGAAAGGAGGCTGGATTTCCTTGCATTGGCTTGAATACAGGCTCATCTTTCATCTCACAAGATGAAGGATATCTGAATCCCCTGTGGAAACCCTAGAGAAAGACGTAGGACTCCACCTCATTTCGAAGGAATTGCTCACATCCCTTTGACACATCGGGAGGCACGCACAGTACATGGCTTCAAAAGAGTGAAGATGACTACTCCTCTTGAACATTGACAGGAATCCCAATATGCCTGTGGCTTCTGCAAAGGCACCCTGGGTCTCTCGCCTCACCTCGAGAAGTGTCCCTTTGCCCTGCCAAGCCTCGAAGAGATTCCTGAGGTGTCCCTCGTAACTGAACAGGAGTCCTGACGTCTCTGGACAAACACTAGTGATGAAGGGCCATCCCCGACGTAACTCGAGAATATACCCAGGTCCCTGCCGCAACTCGAGAAAAAACATGAGACTTCCCCCTCGAAGTGAAATGAGGCCCAATTTCCCTGCATTGCATGCAGAGCAATTCCGTGATCCTCATCAAACATGTAAGGAGCCTCGACTTGCTTGATGGATCTCGAGACAGTCCCCAAGAACACTGTCACAAGTCTAGAGAGATAGTCAGGTCACACCTGCAATGCGAAGGAGCTCTATGCACACCAAAAAAACTCGAGAGGAGGCCCGATTCCCCTGCATTGGCTGCAGAGCAATCCCCCGTTGCCAATCAAACACGACCAGTGGCTTGACTTCCTTTAGGCAACTCCAGAGATTCCCCGAGAACACCGTGCCAAGTCTAGAGGAACACCAATTTCAGCACAGCAATTCGAGAAACACTCCGTTTACCCCAAATCGTCTCGAGATGAGAGCTGATTTCCTGGCTTAGACTCAAGACGTAGGCCAACTTTCCACAAGCCCCTCAAGAGGAGGCTTCTCTCAGCAATAGTACGTGGGAGGGACCCTGATTTTCCTGCCTCAACTGGAATATATACCGAGGGACCTGACTCGAAAGGAGGCCGGATTTCCTTGCAGTGGCTTGAATACAGGCTCATCTTTCATCTCACAAGAAGAAGGGATGTCTGAATCCCCTGTGGAGTCCCTAGAGAAAGCCCTAGGTCCCCACCTCATTTCGACGGAATGCCTCACATGCCTTTGACACCTCGAGAGGCACGCGGAGTTCACTGCTTCAAAAGGTGATGATGCCTGACTCCTCTTGAACATTGATAGGAATCCCAATATCCCTGTGGCTACTGGAAAGGGAACCTGGGTCTCCCGCCTCACCTCGAGAAGCGTCCCTTTGGCCCTGCCAAGCCTCGAAGAGATTCCTGACGTGTCCCTCGTAACTAGACAGGAGTTCTGACGTCGCTGGACAAACACGAGTTTTGAAGGGCCATTCCTGCCGTAACTAGAGAATATACCCCAGTCCCCGCCACAACTCCAGAAAAACCATGAGACTTACCCCTCGAAGTTTGATGAGGCCCGATTTCCCTGCATTGCATGCAGAGCAATTCCGTGATCCCCATCAAGCATGTAAGGAGCCTCGACTTGCTTGACGGATCTCGAGAGAGTCCCCAAGAACACTGTCACAAGTCTAGAGGGACCCTGAGGTCACCCCAGCAACATGAAGGAGTTCCATGTACCCCAAATCAACTCGAAATGAGGCCCGATTCCCCTGCATTGACTCCAGAGCCATCCCCATTCCCCATCAAACACGACCAGTGGCTTGACTTCCTTTAGGCAACTCCAGAGGTTCCACGAGAAGACCTTCCCAAGTCTGGAGGAACATGCAGATCAGCACAGCAACTCGAGGAATGCTCAGGGTACCACCAATCGTCTCGAGAAGAGAGTTGATTCCCTGGCAGAGACTAAAGACAAATGCCAACTTTCCACAAGCACCTCAAAAGCAGACTTCTCTCAGCAGTAGGTGTGAGGGAGGGACCCTGAGTTTGCTGCCTCAAGTGCAATATACACCGAGAAGCCCTGACTCGAAAGCAGGCCGATTTCCTTGCAGTGGCTTGAATACAGGCTCATCTTTCACCTCACAAGGTGAAGGGATGTCTGAATCCCCTGTGGATACACTAGAGAATGACCTAACTCCCTGCTTCATTTCGATGGAATGCCTCACATGATTTTGACACCTCGAGAGGCACGTGGAGTTCACTGCTTCCAAAAGTGACGATGCCTGACTCCTCTCGAACATTGATAGGATTGATAGGAATCCCAATATCCCTGTGGCTACTAGAAAGGGACCCTGGGTCTCCAGACTCACTTCGAGAAGCGTCCCTTGTGCCCTGCCAGGCCTCGAAGAGATTCCTGACGTGTCCCTCGTAAACAGAGTGGATTCCTGACGTCGCTGAGCAAACACGAGTTTTGAAGGGTGATCCCCTATGTAACTCGAGAATATACCACAGGTCCCTGCCGCAACTCGAGAAAAACCATGAGACTTACCCCTGGAAGTGAGATGAGGCACCATTCCCCTGCATTGCATTCAGAGCAATTCCGTGATCACCATCAAACATTTAAGGAGCATCGACTTGCTTGATGGGTCTCGAGACAGTCCCCAAGAACACTGTCACAAGTCTAGAGAGATCGTGAGATCACACCTGCAACGTGAAGGAGATCCATGCACACCAAAAAAACTCGAGATGAGGCCCGATTCCCCTGCATTGGCTCCGGAACCATCCCCCGTTCCCAATCAAACATGACCAGTGGATTCACTTCCTTGGGAAACTCCAGAGATTCCCCGAGAACACCGTCTCCAAGTCTAGAGGAACACCAATTTCAGCACAGCAACTAGGGGAATGCTCCGTGTACCCCAAATCGTCTCGAGATGAGAGCTGATTCCCTGGCTTAGACTCAAGACGTATGCCAACTTTCCACAAGCCCCTCAAGAGGAGGCTTCTCTCAGCAATAGGTATGAGGGAGGGACCCTGAGTTTGCTGCCTCAAGTGGAATACACACCGAGAAGCCCTGACTCGAAAGGAGGCCAGATTTCCTTGCAGTGGCTTGAATACAGCCTCGTCTTTCATCTCACAATAGGAAGGGTTGTCTGAATCCCCTGTGGAGAACCTAGAGAAAGCCCTAGGTCCCCGCCTCATTTCGAGGGAATGCCTCACATCCCTTTGACACCTCGAGATGCACACAGAGTTCACTGCTTCAAAAGGTGAAGATGCCTGACTCCTCTTGAACATTGACAGGAATCCCAATATCCCTGTGGCTACTGAAAAGGGACCCTGGGTCTCCCGCCTCACCTCGAGAAGCGTCCCTTTTGCCCTGCCAAGCCTCGAAGAGATTCCTGAGGTGTCCCTCATAACTAGACAGGAGTCCCGACGTCGCTGAACAAACACACGTTTTGAAGGGCCATTACCGCCGTAACTCGAGAATATACCCCAGGTCCCCGCCGCAACTCGAGTAAAACCATGAGACTTCCCCCTCGAAGCGAGATGAGGCCAGATACCCCTGAACTGCATGCAGAGTAATTCCGTGATCCCCATGAAACATGTAAGGAGCCTCGACTTGCTTGATGGATCTCGAGACAATCCTCAAGAACACTGTCACAACTAGAGAGGGACACTGAGGTCACACCAGCATTCAGAAGGAGCTCCATGTACCCCAAATCAACAGGAGATGAGGCACAATTTCGCTGCATTGACACCACAGGTATCCCCCGTTCCCCATCAAACACGACCAGTGGCTTGACTTCCTTTAGGCAACTCCAGAGATTCCCCGAGAACACCGTCCCAAGTCTAGAGGAACACCAAGTTCAGCACAGCAACTCGAGGAATGCTCTGTGTACCCCAAATCGTCTCGAGATGAGAGCTGATTCCCTGGCTTAGACGCAAGACGTATGCCAACTTTCCACAAGCCCTTCAAGAGGAGGCTTCTCTCAGCAATAGGTGTGAGGGAGGGACCCTGAGTTTGCTGCCTCAAGTGGAATATACACCGAGAAGCCCTGACTCGAAAGAAGGCCGGATTTCCTTGCAGTGGCTTGAATACAGGCTCGTCTTTCATCTCACAGGATGAAGGGATGTCTGAATCCCCTGTGGAGTCCGTAGAGAAAGCCCTAGTTCCCCGACTCCTTTCGACGGAATGCCTCACATGCCTTTGACACCTCGAGCGGCACGCAGAGTTCACTGCTTCAAAAGGTGACGATGCCTGACTCCTCTTGAACATTGACAGGAATCCCAATATCCCTGTGGCTACTGGAAAGGGACCCTGGGTCTCCCGCCTCACCTCGAGAAGCGTCCCTTTGGCCCTGCCAAGCCTCGAAGAGATTCCTGAGGTGTCCCTCGTAACTAGACAGGAGTCCTGACGTCGCTGAACAAACACGAGTGTTGAAGGGCCATCCCCGCCGTAACTCGAGAATATACCCCAGGTCCCCGCCGCAACTCGAGAAAAACCATGAGACTTCCCCCTCGAAGCGAGATGAAGCCCGATTCCCCTGCATTGCATGCAGAGCAATTCCGTGATCCCCATCAAACATGTAAGGAGCCTCGACTTGCTTGATGGATCTCGAGACAGTCCCAAGAACACTGTCACAAGTCTAGAGATATCGTGAGGTCACACCTGCCACGCGAAGGAGCTCCATGCACACCAAATCAACTCGAGATGAGGCCCGATTCTCCTGTGATGACTCCAGAGCCATCCCCCGTTCCCATCAAACACGACCAGTGGCTTGACTTCCTTTAGGCAACTCCAGAGTTCCCTGAGAACACCGTCCCAAGTCTAGAGGAACACCAAGTTCAGCACAGCAACTTGAGGAATGCTCCGTGTACCCCAAATCGTCTCGAGATGGGAGCTGATTCCCTGGCTTAGACTCAAGACGTAGGCCAACTTTCCACAAGCACCTCAAGTGGACGATTCTATCAGCAATAGTATGAGGGAGGGACCCTGAGTTTGCTGCCTCAAGTGGAATATACACCGAGAAGCCCTGACTCGAAAGGAGGCCGGGTTTCCTTGCAGTGGCTTGAATACAGGCTCCTCTTTCATCTCAGAAGGTGAAGGGATGTCTGAATCCCCTGTGGAGTCCCTAGAGAAAGCCCTAGGTCCCCGACTCCTTTCGACGGAATGCCTCACATGCCTTTGACACCTCGAGAGGCACGCAGAGTTCACTGCTTCAAAAGGTGATGATGCCTGACTCCTCTTGAACATTGATAGGAATCCCAATATCCGTGTGGCTACTGGAAAGGGACCCTGGGTCTCCCGCCTCACCTCGAGAAGTGTCCCTTTTGCCCTGCCAAGCCTCGAAGAGATTCCTAAGGTGTCCCTCGTAACTCGACAGGAGTCCTGACGTCACTGAACAAACACGAGTTTTGAAGGGCAATCCCTGCCGTAACTCAAGAATATACCCCAGGTCCCCGTCACAACTCGAGAAATACCATGAGACTTCCCCCTCGAAGCGAGATGAGGTCCGAATCCCCTGCATTGCATGCAGAGCAATCCCGTGATCCCCATGAAACATGTAAGGAGCCTCGACTTGCTTGATGGATCTCGAGACAGTCCGCAAGAACACTGTCACAAGTATAGAGGGACCCTGAGGTCACACCAGCATCACGAAGGAGCTCCATGTACCCCAAATCAACTCGAGATTAGGCCCATTTCCCCTGCCTTGACTCCAGAGCCATCCCCCGATTCCCATCAAACACGATCAGTGGCTTGACTTCCTTTAGGCAACTCCAGAGATTCCCCGAGAACACCGTCCCAAGTCTAGAGGAACACCAAGATCAGCACAGCATCTAAAGGAATGCTCCGTGTACCCCAAATAGACTCGAGATGAGAGCTGATTCCCTGGCTTAGACTCAAGACGTATGCCAACTTTCCACAAGCCCCTCAACAGGAGGCTTCTCTCAGCAATAAGTATGTGGGAGGGACCCTGAGTTTGCTGCCTGAAGTGGAATATACACCGAGAAGACCTGACTCGAAAGGAGGCCGGATTTCCTTGCAGTGGCTTGAATACAGGCTCGTCTTTCATCTCACAAGATGAAGGGATGTCTGAATCCCCTGTGGAGTACCCGAGAGAAAGACCTATGTCCCTGCCTCATTTCGACGGAATGCCTCACATCCCTTTGACAACTCGAGAGGCACGTGGAGTTCACTGCTTCAAAAAAGGTGATGATGCCTGACTCCTCTTGAACATTGACAGGAATCCCAATATCCCTGTGGCTACTGGAAAGGGAACCTGGGTCTCCCGCCTCACCTCGAGAAGCGTCCCTTTGGCCCTGCCAAGCCTCGAAGATATTTCCTGAGGTGTCCCTCGTAACTAGACAGGAGTCCTGACGTCGCTGAACAAACACGAGTTTTGAAGGGCCATCCCCGCCGTAACTCGAGAATATACCCCAGGTCCCCGCCACAACTCGAGAAAAACCATGAGACTTACCCCTTGAAGCGACATGAGGCCCCATTCCCCTGCATTGCATGCAGAGCAATTCCGTGATCCCTATCAAGCATGTAAGGAGCCTCGACTTGCTTGACGGATCTCGAGAGAGTCCCCAAGAACACTGTCACAAGTCTAGAGGGACACTGAGGTCACCACAGCAACGCGAAGGTGTTCCATGTACCCCAAATCAACTCGAGATGAGGCCCGATTCCCATGCATTGAATCCCGTGCCATCCCCTTTCCCCATCATACAGAACCAGCGTCTTGACTTCCTTTAGGCAACTCCAGAGATTCCCCGAGAACACTGTCTCAAGTCTAGAGGAACATCCAGTTCAGCACAGCAACTCGAGGAATGCTCCATGTTCCCCGAAATCGTCTCGAGAGGAGAGCTGATTCCCTGGCTTAGACGCAAGACTTATGCCAACGTTCCACAAGCCCTTCAAGAGGAGGACTTCTCTCAGCAATAGGTGTGAGGGAGGGACCCTGAGTTTGCTGCCTCAAATGGAATATACACCGAGAATCCCTGACTCGAAAGGAGGCCGGATTTCCTTGCAGTGGCTTGAATACAGGCTCATCTTTCATCTCACAAGATGAAGGGATGTCTGAATCCCCTGTGGAGACCCTAGAGAAAGCCCTAGGTCCCCGCCTCATTTCGACGGAATGCCTCACATCCCTTTGACACCTCGAGAGGCATGCGGAGTTCACTGCTTCAAAAGGTGACGATACCTGACTCCTCTTGAACATTGACAGGAATCCCAATATTGCTGTGGCTACTGGAAAGGGCCCCTGGGTCTCCCGCCTCAACTCGAGAAGCGTCCTTTTGCCCTTCCAAGCCTCGAATTGATTCCTGAGGTGTCCCTCGTAACTAGACAGGAGTCCTGAAGTCGCTGAACAAACACGAGTTTTGAAGGGCCATCCCCGCCGTAACTCGAGAATATAAAGCAGGTCCCCACCCCCACTCGACAAAAACTATGAAACTTCCCTTTCGATGCAAGGTGAGGCCCATTTCCCCTGCATGGCATTCAGAGCAATTCCGTGATCCCCATCAAACATGTAAGGAGCCTCGACTTGCTTGATGGATCTCGAGACAGTCCCCAAGAACACTGTCACAAGTCTAGAGGGACCCTGAGGTCACACCAGCATCCGAAGGAGCTCCATGTACCCCAAATCAAATCGAGATGAGGCCCGATTCCCCTGCCTTGACTCCAGAGCCATCCCGCATTCCCAATCAAACACGACCAGTGGTTTGACTTCCTTTAGCAACTCCAGATGTTAACCGAGAACACCATCCCAAGTCTGGGGGTGCAGCAAGTTCAGCAGAGCAACTCGAGGAATGCTCCGTGGACCCCAAATTGCCTAGAGATGAGAGCTGATTCCCTGGCTTAGACTCAAGACGTATGCAAACTTTCCACAAGCCCCTCAAGAGGAGGCTTCTCTCAGCAGTAGGTATGAGGGAGGGACCCTGAGTTGGCTGTCTTAAGTGGAATATACACTGAGAATCCCTGACTGGAAAGGAGGGCGGATTTCCTTGCAGTAGCTTGAATACAGGCTCGTCTTTCATCTTACAAGATGAAGGGATGTCTGAATCCCCTGTGGAGACACTAGAGAAAGCCCTAGTCTCCACCTCATTTCGACGGAATGCCTCACATACCTTTGACACCTCGAGAGGCACGTGGAGTTCACTGCTTCAAAAGGTGACGATGCCTGACTACTCTTGAACATTGAGAGGAATCCCAATATTTCTGTGGCTACTGGAAAGGGACCCTGCATCTCCCGCCTCACCTTGAGAAGCGTCCCTTTTGCCCTGCCAAGCCTCAAAGAGATTCCTGAGGTGTCCCTCGTAACTAGACAGGAGTCCTGACGTCTCTGAACAAGCACGAGTTTGAAGGGCCATCCCCGCCGTAACTCGAGAATATACCCCAGGTCCCCGCAGCAACTCGAGAAAAACCATGAGCCTTTCCCCTCGAAGATAAATGAGGCCCGAATCCCCTGCATTGCATGCGGAGCAATTCCGTGATCACACATGTAAGGAGCCTCGACATGCTTGATGGATCTCGAGACAGTCCCCAAGAATACTGTCACAATCTAGAGGGACCCTGAAGTCACCCCAGCAACGCGAAGTAGCTCCATGTACCCAAATCAACACGAGATGAGGCCCGATTCCATGCATTGACTCCAGAGCCATCCCCCGTTCCCCATCAAACACGACCAGTGGCTTGTCTTCCTTTAGGCAACACCAGAGATTCCCCGGGAACACCGTACCATTTCTAGAGGAACACCAACTTTAGCACAGCAATTCGAGGAATGCTCCGTGTACACCAAATTGTCTCGAGATGAGAGCTGATTCCCTGGCTTAGACTCAAGACGTATGCCAACTTTCCACAAGCCCCTCAAAAGGAGGCTTCTCTCAGCAGTAGGTGTGAGGGAGGGACCCTGAGTTTGCTGCCTCAAGTGGAATATACACCGAGAAGCCCTGACTCGAAAGCAGGCCGGATTTCCTTGCAGTGGCTTGAATACAGGCTCATCTTTCTTCTCACAAGATGAAGGGATGTATGAATCCCCTGTGGAGACCCTAGAGAAAGACCTAGGCCCCCGCCTCATTTCGACGGAATGCCTCACATCAATTTGACACCTCAATAGGCACGCGAGGTTCACTGCTTCAAAATGTGACGATGCCTGACTCCTTTTGAACATTGACAGGAATCCCAATATCCCTGTGGCTACTGGAAAGGGACCCTGGGTCTCCAGCCTCACCTCGAGAAGCGTCCCTTTTGCCCTGCCAAGCCTCGCAGAGATTCCTGATGTGTCCCTCATAACTAGACAGGAGTCCTGACGTCACTGAACAAACACGAGTTTTGAAGGGCCATCCCCGCCGTAACTCGAGAATATACCCCAGGTCCCCGCCGCAACTCGAGAAAAACCATGAGACTTCCCCCTCGAAGCGAGATGAGGCCCGATTCCCCTGCATTGCATGCAGAGCAATTCCGTGATCCCCATCAAACATGTAAGGAGCCTCGACTTGCTTGATGGATCTCGAGACAGACCCCAGGAACACTGTCACACGTCTAGAGGGACCCTGAGGTCATCCCAGCAACGGGAAGCAGCCCCTTGTACCCCAAATCAACACGAGATGAGGCCCGATTCTCCTGCATTGACTCCAGAAATATCCCCCGTTTCCCGTCATACAAGACCAGCGGCTTGACTTCCTTGAGGCAACTCCAGAGATTACCCGAGAAAAACATCCCAAGTCTAGAGGAACACGAAGTTCAGCACAGCAACTCGAAGAATGCTCCATTTACGCAAAATGGTCTGGAAATGAGAGCTGATTCCCTGGCTTAGAATCAAGACGTATGCCAACTTTCCACAAGCCCCTCAAGAGGAGGCTTCTCTCAGCAGTAGGTATGAGGGAGGGACCCTGAGTTTGCTGCCTCAAATGGAATATACACCGAGAAACCCTGACTTGAAAGGAGGCCGGATTTCCTTGCAGTGGCTTGAATACAGGCTCGTCTTTCATCTCACAAGATGAAGGGATGTCTGAATCCCCTGTGGAGACCCTAGAGAAAGCCCTAAATCCCCGCCTCATTTCGACGGAATGCCTCACATCCCTTTGACACCTCCAGAGTCACGCGGAGTACACTGCTTCAAAAGGTGATGATGCCTGACTCCTCTTGAACATTGATAGAATCCCAATATCCCTGTGGCTACTGGAAAGGGACCTGGGTCTCCTCGCCTCACATCGAGAAGCGTCCCTTTTTCCCTGCCAAGCCTCGAAGAGATTCCTGAGGTGTCCCTCGTAACTAGACAGGAGTCCTGACGTCGCTGAACAAACACGAGTTTTGAAGGGCCATCCCCGCCGTAACTCGAGAATATAACCCAGGTCCCCGCCACAACTCGAGAAAAACCATGAGACTTCCCCCTCGAAGCGAGATGAGGCCCGATTCCCCTGCATTGCATGCAGAGCAATTCCGTGATCCCCATCAAACATGTAAGGAGCCTCGACTTGCTTGATGGATCTCGAGACAGTCCCCAAGAACACTGTCACAAGTCTAGAGGGACCCTGAGGTCACCCCAGCAACACGAAAGGCTCACCGAAGCAACACGAAAGAGCTCAATGTACCCCAAATCAACTCGAGATGAGGCCCGATTGCCCTGCATTGACTCCAGAGCCATCCCCCGTTTCCCATCAAACAGGACCTGTGGCTTGACTTCCTTTAGGCAACTCCAGAGGATTCCCCGAGAACACCGTCCCAAGTCTAGAGGAACACCAAGTTCAGCACAGCAACACGAGGAATGTTCCGTGTACCCCTAATCGTCTCGAGATGAGAGCTGATTTCCTGGCTTAGATTCAAGACATATGCCAACTTTCCACAAGCCCCTCAAGAGGAGGCTTCTCTCAGCAGTAGGTGTGAGGGAGGGAACCTGAGTTTGCTGCCTCAAGTGGAATATACACCGAGAAGCCCTGACTCGAAAGGAGGCCGGATTTCTTGCATTGGCTTGAATAGAGGCTCTTCTTTCATCTCACAAGATGAAGGGTTGTCTGAATCCCCTGTGGAGACCCTAGAGAATGACGTACGTTCCCGCCTCATTTCGACGGAATGCCTGACATCACTTTGACACCTCGAGCGGCACGCGGAGTTCACTGCTTCAAAAGGTAATGATGCCTGACTCCTCTTGAACATTGATAGGAATCCCAATATCCCTGTGGCTACGGGAAAGGGACCCTGGGCTCTCCCGCCTCACCTCGAGAAGCGTCCCTTTTGCCCTGCCAAGCCTCGAAGAGATTCCTGAGTTGTCCCTCCTAACTAGACAGGAGTCCTGACGTCGCTGAACAAACACGAGTTTTGAAGGGCCATCCCCGCCGTAACTCGAGAATATACCCCAGGGCCCCGCCGCAACTCGAGGAAAACCATGAGACTTCCCCCTCGAAGCGAGATGAGGCCCGATTCCCCTGCATTGCATGCAGAGCAATTCCGTGATCCCCATCAAGCATGTAAGGAGCCTCGACTTGCTTGATGGATCTCGAGACAGTCACCAAGAACACTGTCACAAGTCTAGAGCGATCGTGAGGTCACACCTGCAACGCGAAGGAGCTCCATGCACACAAGAAGAACTCGAGATGAGGTCCGATTCTGCTGCATTGACTCCAGAGCCATCCGCCGTTCCCCATCAAACACGACCAGTGGCTTGACTTCCTTTAGGCAACTCCAGAGATTCCCTGAGAACACCGTCCCCAAGTCTAGAGGAACACCAAGTTCAGCAGAGCAACTCGAGGAATGCTCCGTGTACCCCAAATCGTCTCGAGATGGGAGCTGATTCCCTGGCTTAGACTCAAGACGTATGCCAACTTTCCACAAGCCCCTCAAGAGGAGGATTCTCTCAGCAATAGTATGTGTGAGGGACCCTGAGTTTGCTGCCTCAATTGGAATATACACTGAGAAGCCCTGACTCGAAAGGAGGCCGGGTTTCCTTGCAGTGGCTTGAATACAGGCTCCTCTTTCATCTCACAAGGTGAAGGGATGTCTGAATCCCCTGTGGAGTCCCTAGAGAAAGCCCTAGGTCCCCGCCTCATTTCGACAGAATGCCTCACATGCCTTTGACACCTCGAGAGGCACGCGGAGTTCACTGCTTCCAAAAGTGACGATGCCTGACTTCTCTTGTACATTGAGAGGAATCCCAATATCCCTGTGGCTACTGGAAAGGGAACCTGGGTCTCCAGCCTCACGTCGAGAAGTGTCCCTTTTGCCCTGCCAAGCATCGAAGAGATTCCTAAGATGTCCCTCGTAACTAGACAACAGTCCTGACGTCGATGAACAAACAGTAGTTTTCAACGGCAATCCCTGCCATAGTTCAAGAATATACCCCAGGTCCCCGCCGCAACTCGAGAAATACCATGAGACTTCCCCCTCGAAGCGAGATGAGGCCCGATTCCCCTGCATTGCATGCAGAGCAATTCCGTGATCCCCATCAAACATGTAAGGAGCCTCGACTTGCTTGATGGATCTCGAGACAATCCCCAAGAACACTGTCACAAGTCTAGAGGGACCCTGAGGTCACACCAGCAACACGAAGGAGCTCCATGTACCCCAAATTAACTCGAGATGAGGCCCGATTCCCCTGCATTGACTCCAGAGGCTCCCCCCGTTATCCATCAAACACGATTAGTGGCTTGAGTTCCTTTAGGCAACTCCAGAGATTCCTCAAGAACACCATCCCATGTCTAGAGGAACACCAAGTTCAGCACAGCAACTCGAGGAATGCTCCGTGGACCCCAAATTGCCTCGAGATGAGAGCTGATTGCCTGGCTTAGACTCAAGACATATGCCAACTTTCCACAGCCCCTCAAGAGGAGGCTTCTCTCAGCAGTAGGTGTGAGGGAGGGACCCTGAGTTTGCTGCCTCAAGTGGAATATACACCGAGAAGACCTGACTCGAAAGGAGGCTGGATTTCCTTGCAGTGGCTTGAATACAGGCTCGTCTTTCATCTCACAAGATGAAGGGATGTCTGAATGCCCTGTGCATACCCTAGAGAAAGACCTATGCCCTGCCTCATTTCGACGGAATGCCTCACATGCCTTTGACACCTCGAGAGGCACGCAGAGTTCACTGCTTCAAAAGTGTCGATGCCTGACTCCTCTTGAACACTGACAGGAATTCCAATATCACTGTGGCAACTGGAAAGGGAACCTGGGTCTCACGCCTCACCTCGAGAGGCATCCCTAATGCCCTGCCCAAGCGTCGACGAGAATACCGAGGTGTCCCAAGCAACTAGACAGGAGTCCTGACGTCGCTGAACAAACCCGAGTTTTGAAGGGCCATCCCCGCCGTAACTCGAGAATATACCCCAGGTCCCCGCCGCAACTCGAGAAAAACCATGAGACTTCCCCCTCGAAGCGAGATGAGGCCCCATTCCACTGCATTGCCTGCAGAGCAATTCCGTGATCCCTATCAAACATGTAAGGAGCCTCGACTTGCTTGCTGGATCCCAAGACAGTCCCCAAGAATCATGTCACAAGTCTACAGGGATTCTGAGGTCACCCCTGCAACACAAAGGAGTTCCATGTACCCCAAACCAACTCGAAATGATGCCCGATTCCCATGCATTGCCTCCAGAGCCATCCCCCTTTCCTCAACAAACACGACGAGCGGCTTGACTTCCTTTAGGCAACTCCAGAGTTTCCCCGAGAACAACGTCCCAAGTCTAGAGGAACAGAAGTTCAGCACAGCAACTCGAGGAATGCTCCGTGTACCCCAAATCGTCTCGAGATGAGAGCTGATTCCCTGGCAGAGACTCAACACGAATGCCAACTTTCCACAAGCACCTCAAAAGCAGACTTCTCTCAGCAAGCGGTGTGTGGGAGGGAACTTGAGTTTGCTGCCTCAAGTGCAATATATACAGAGAAGCCCTGACATGAAAGCAGGCCGGATATCCTTGCAATGGCTTAAATACACCTTATCTTTCATCTCACAAATGAAGGGATATCTGAATCCCCTGTGGAGTCCCTAGAGAAAGCCCTATGTCCCCAACTCCTTTCGACGGAATGCCTCACATGCCTTTGACACCTCGAGCGGCACGCAGATTTCACTGCTTCAAAAGGTGACGATGCCTGACTCCTCTTGAACATTGACAGGAATCCCAATATCGCTCTGGCTTCTTTAAAGGGGCGGTGGGTCTCCAGCTTCACCTCTAGCAGCGTCCCTTTTGCCCTGCAAGGCCTCGAATTGATTCCTGAGGTGTCCCTCATAACTAGAGAGGAGTCCTGACGTCGCTGAACAAACCCGAGTTTTGAAGGGCCATCCCCCCGTAACTCGAGAATATAAAGCAGGTCCCCACCGCCACTCGAGAAAAACTATGAAACTTCGCCTCTGATGCAAGGTGAGGCCCATTTCCCCTGCATTGCATGCAGAGCAATTCCGTGATCCCCATCAAACATGTAAGGAGCCTCGACTTGCTTGATGGATCTCGAGACAGTCCCCAAGAACACTGTCACAAGTCTAGAGGGACCCTGAAGTCACCCCAGCAACGCGAAGGAGCTCCATGTACCCCAAATCAACTCGAGATGAGGCCCGATTCTCCTGTATTGACTCCAGAGCCATCCCCCGTTCCCATCAAACACGACCAGTGGCTTGTCTTCCTTTAGGCAAATCCAGAGATTCCCCGAGAACACTGTACCAAGTCTAGAGGAACACCAAGTTTAGCACAGCAACTCGACGAAAGCTCCGTGTACACCAAAATTGTCTGGAGATGAGAGCTGATTCCCTGGCTTAGACTCAAGACGTATGCCAACTTTCCACAAGCCCCTCAAAAGGAGGCTTCTCTCAGCAGTAGGTGTGAGGGAGGGACCCTGAGTTTGCTGCCTCAAGTGGAATATACACCGAGAAGCCCTGACTCGAAAGCAGGCCGGATTTCCTTGCAGTGGCTTGAATACAGGCTCATCTTTCTTCTCACAAGATGAAGGGATGTCTGAATCCCCTGTGTGGACCGTAGAGAAAGCCCTAGGTCCCTGCCTCATTTCAACGGAATGCCTCACATGATTTTGACACATCGAGAGGCACGCAGAGTTCACTGCTTCAAAAGATGACGATGCCTGACTCCTCTTGAACATTGACAGGAATCCCAATATCCCTGTGGCTACTGGAAAGGGACCCTGGGTCTCCTGCCTCACCTCGAGAAGCGTCCCTTTTGCCCTGCCAAGCCTCGAAGAGATTCCTGAGGTGTCCCTCGTAACTAGACACAGGAGTCCTGACGTCGCTGGACAAACACGAGTTTTGAAGGGCCATCCCCGCCGTAACTCGAGAATATACCACAGGTCCCCACTGCAACTCGAGAAAAACCATGAGACTTCCCCCTCAAAGCGAGATGAGGCCCGATTCCCCTGCACTGCATGCAGAGCAATCCCGTGATCCCCATGAAACATGTAAGGAGCCTCGACTTGCTTGACGGATCTCGAGAGAGTCCCCAAGAACACTGTCACACGTCTAGAGGGACCCTGAGGTCACCCCAGCAACGCGAAAGAGCTCCATGTACCCCAAATCAACTCGAGATGAGGCCCGATTCCCCTGCATTGACTCCAGAGCCATCCCCGTTCCCCATCAAACACGACCAGTGGCTTGACTTCCTTTAGGCAACTCCAGAGATTCCCGAGAACACCGTCCCAAGTCTAGAGGAACACCAAGTTCAGCACAGCAACTCGAGGAATGCTCCGTGTACCCCAAATCATCTCGAGATGAGAGCTGATTCCCTGGCTAGATTCAAGATGTATGCCAACTTTCCACAAGCCCCTCAAGAGGAGGCTTCTCTCAGCAATAGTTATGTGGGAGGGACCCTGAGTTTGCTGCCTCTTGTGGAATATACACCGAGAAACCCTGATTTGAAACGAGGCCGGATTTCCTTGTAGTGGCTTGAATACAGGCCCGTCTTTCATCTGACAAGATGAACGGATTGCTGAATTCCCTGTGGAGACCCTAAAGAAAGCCCTAGAATCCCACCTGATTTCGACGGAATGCCTCACATCCCTTTGACACCTCCAGAGGCAAGCGGAGTTCACTGTTTCAAAAGGTGACGATGCCTGACTCCTCTTGAACATTGATAGGAATCCCAATATCACTGTGGCTACTGGAAAGGGACCCTGGGTCTCCCGCCTCACTTCGAGAAGCGTCCCTTTGGCCCTGCCAAGCATCGAAGAGATTCCTGAGGTGTCCCTCGTAACTAACAGGAGTCCTGACGTCGCTGAACAAACACGAGTTTTGAAGGGCCATCCCCGCCGTAACTCGAGAATATACCCCAGGTCCCCACCGCAACTCGAGAAAAACCATGAGACTTCCCCCTCGAAGCGAGATGAGGCCCGATTCCCCTGCACTGCATGCAGAGCAATCCCGTGATCCCCATGAAACATGTAAGGAGCCTCGACTTGATTGATGGATCTCGAGACAGTCCGCAAGATCACTGTCACAAGTCTAGATGGAAACGGACTTTACCCCAGCAATGAGAAGGAGCTCCATATACCACAAATCAACAGGAGATGAGGCACAATTCCGCTGCATTGACACTACAGGCACCCCTGCTTCCCCATCAAATACGACCAGTGGCTTGACTTCCTTTAGGCAAATCCAGAGATTCCCCAAGAACACCGTCCCAAGTCTAGAGGAACATCAAGTTCAGCACAGCAACTCGAGGAATGCTCCTTGTACCCAAATCGTCTCGAGATGAGAGCTGATTCCCTGGCTAGACTCAAGACGTATGCCAACTTTTGACAAGCACCTAAAGAGGAGGGTGCTCTCAGCAATAGGTGTGTGGGAGGGACCCTGAGTGTGCTTCCTCAAGTGGAATACACACCGCGAAACACTGACTCGAAAGCAAGCCGGATTTCCTTTCAGTGGCTTGAATACAGGCTCGTCTTTCATCTCACAAGATGAAGGGATGTCTGAATCCCCTGTGGAGTCCCTAGAGAAAGCCCTAGTTCCCCGCCTCATTTCGACGGAATGCCTCACATGCCTTTGACACCTCGAGAGGCACGCGGAGTTCACTGCTTCAAAAAGTGACGATGCCTGACTCCTCTTGAACATTGACAGGAATCCCAATATCCCTATGGCTACTGGAAAGGAACCCTGGGTCTCACGCCTCACCTCGAGAAGCGTCCCTTTGCCCTGCCAAGCCTCGAAGAGATTCCTGAGGTGTCCCTCGTAACTCGACAGGAGTCCTGACGTCGCTGGACAAACACGAGTGTTGATCAGGGCCATCCCCGCCGTAACTCGAGAATATACCCCAGGTGCCCGCCGCAACTCGAGAAAAAACATGAGACTTCCCCCTCAAAGCGAGATGAGGCCCGATTCCCCTGCACTGCATGCAGAGCAATTCCGTGATCCCCATGAAACATGTAAGGAGCCTCGACTTGCTTGATGGATCTCGAGACAGTCCCCACGAACACTGTCACAAGTCTAGATGGAAACTGAGGTCACCCCAGCAATGCGAAGGAGCTCCATGTACTCCAAATCAACTCGAGATGAGGCCCAATTCCCCTGCCTTGACTCCAGAGCCATCCCCCGTTCCCCATCAAACACGACCAGTGGCTTGACTTCCTTTAGGCAACTCCAGAGATTCCCCGAGAACACCGTCCCAAGTCTAGAGGAATACCAAGTTCAGCACAGCAACTCGAGGAATGCTCCGTGTACCCCAAATTGTCTCGAGATGAGAGCTGATTGCCTGGCTTAGACTCAAGACTTATGCCAACTTTTTCCACAAGCCCCTCAAGAGGAGGCTTCTCTCAGCAGTAGGTGTGAGGGAGGGACCCTGAGTTTGCTGCCTCAAGTGGAATATACACCGAGAAGCCCTGACTAGAAAGGAGGCCGGGATTTCCTTGTAGTGGCTTGAATACAGGCTCGTCTTTCATCTCACAAGATGAAGGGATGTCTGAATTCCCTGTGGAGACCCTAGAGAAAGCCCTAGGTCCCCGCCTCATTTCGACGGAATGCCTCACATGCCTTTGACACCTCGAGAGGCACGCAGAAGTTCACTGCTTCAAAAGGTGACGATGCCTGACTCCTCTTGAACATTGACAGGAATCCCAATATCCCTGTGGCTACTGGAAAGGGACACTGGGTCTCCCACCTCACCTCGAGAAGCGTCCCTTTGGCCCTGCCAAGCCTCGAAGAGATTCCTGAGGTGTCCCTCGTAACTCGACAGGAGTCCTGACGTCGCTGGACAAACACGAGTGTTGAAGGGCCATCCCCGCCATAACTCGAGAATATAACACAGGTCCCCGCCGCAACTCGAGAAAAACCATGAGACTTCCCCCTCAAAGCGAGATGAGGCCCGATTCCCCTGCATTGCATGCAGAGCAATTCCGTGATCCCCATCAAGCATGTAAGGAGCCTCGACTTGCTTGATGGATCACGAGAGAGTCCCCAAGAACACTGTCACACGTCTAGAGGGACCCTGAGGTCACCCCAGCAACGCGAAGGAGCTCCATGTACCACAAATCAACTCGACATGAGGCCCGATTCCCCTGCATTGACTCCAGAGCCATCCCCCGTTCCCCATCAAACACGACCAGTGGCCTGACTTCCTTTACGCAACTCCAGAGATTCCCCGAAGAACACCGTCTCAAGTCTAGAGGAACACCAAGTTCAGCACAGCAACTCGAGGAATGCTCCAAGTACCCCAAATCGTCTCGAGATGAGAGCTGATTCCCTGGCTTAGACTCAAGATGTATGCCAATTTTCCACAAGCCCCTCAAGAGAAGGCTTCTCTCAGCAGTAGATGTGAGGGAGGGACCCTGAATTTGCTGCATCAAGTGGAATATACACCGAGAAGCCCTGACTCGAAAGGAGGCTGGATTTCCTTGCATTGGCTTGAATACAGGCTCATTTTCCATCTCACAAGAGAAGGGCTGTCTGAATCCCCTGTGGAAACCCTAGAGAAAGACCTAGGACTCCGCCTCCTTTCGAAGGAATTGCTCACATCCCTTTCACACATCGAGAGGCACGCACAGTTCACTGATTCAAAAGGTGACGATGCCTGACTCCTCTTGAACATTGACAGGAATCCCAATATCCCTGTCGTTACTGGAAAGGGACTGTGTCTCCCGCCTCACCTCGAGAAGCGTCCCTTTGGCCCTGCCAAGCCTCGAAGAAATTCCTGAGGTGTCCCTCGTAACTAGACAGGAGTCCTGACGTCGCTGAACAAACACGAGTTTTGAAGGGCCATCCCCACTGTAACTCGAGAATATACCCCAGGTCCCCGCCGCAACTTGAGAAAAACCATGAGACTTCCCCTCGAAGCGAGATGAGGCCCGATTCCCCTGCATTGCATGCAGAGCAATTCTGTGATCCTCATAAAGCATGTAAGGAGCCTCGACTTGCTTGTTGGATCTCGAGACAGTCCCCAAGATCACTGTCACAAGTCTAGAGAGATAGCCATGTCACACCTGCAACGCGAAGGAGGTCTATGCACACCAAAAAAACTCGAGATGAGGCCCGATTCCCCTGCCTTGACTCCAGAGCCATCCCCCGTTCCCCATCAAACACGACCAGTGGCTTGACTTCCTTTAAGCAACTCCAGAGGTTCCCCGAGAACAACGTGCCAAGTCTAGAGGAACACCAAGTTCAGCAGAGCAACTCGAGGAATGCTCCGTGGACCCCAAATTGCCTGGAGATGAGAGCTGATTGCCTGGCTTAGACTCAAGACGTATGCCAACTTTCCACAAGCCCCTCAAGAGGAGGCTTCTCTCAGCAGTAAGTATGTGGGAGGGACCGTGAGTTTGCTCGCTAAACTGGAATATACACCGAGAAGCCCCGACTGGAAAGCAGACCGGATTTCCTTGCATTGGCTTGAATACAGGCTCGTCTTTCATCTCACAAGATGAAGGGCTATCTGAATCCCCTGTGGAAACCCTAGAGAAAGACCTAGGACTCCGCCTCATTTTGAAGGAATGCCTCACATCCCTTTGACACCTCGAGAGGCACGCGAAGTTCACTGCTTCAAAAGGTGAAGATGCCTGACTCCTTTTGAACATTGATAGGAATCCCAATATCCCTGTGGCTACTGGAAAGGGACCCTGGGTCTCCCGCCTCACCTCGAGAAGCGTCCCTTTTGCCCTGCCAATCCTCGAAGAGATTCCTGAGGTGTCCCTCGTAACTAGACAGGAGTCCTGACTTCGCTGAACAAACACGAGTTTTGAAGGGCCATCCCCGCCGTAACTCGAGAATATACCCCAGGTACCTGCCGCAACTCGAGAAAAAGCCATGAGACTTCCCCCTCGAAGCGAGATGAGGCCCGATTCTCCTGCATTGCATGCAGAGCAATTCCGTGATCCTCATAAAGCATGTAAGGAGCCTCGACTTGCTTGTTGGGTCTGAGACTGTAATCAAGAACACTGTCACAAGTCTAGAGAGATAGTCATGTCACACCTGCCATGCGAAGGAGTTCCATGCACACCAAAAAAACTCGAGATGAGGCCCGATTCCCCTGCATTGACTCCAGAGCAATCCCCCGTTCCCAATCAAACACGACCAGTGGCTTGACTTCCGTTAGGCAACTCCAGAGATTCCTGGAGAACACCATCCAAGTCTAGAGGAACACCAAGTTCAGCACAGCAACTCGAGAAATGCTCCGTGTTACCCCAAATCATCTCGAGATGAGAGCTGATTGCCTGGCTTAGACTCAAGACGTATGCCAACTTTCCACAAGACCCTCAAGTGGAGGCTTCTCTCAGCAGTAGTGTGAGGGAGGGACCCTGAGTTTGTTGCCTCAAGTGGAATATACATCGAGAAGCCCTGACTCGAAAGGAGGCCGGGTTTCCTTGCAGTGGCTTGAATACAGGCTCGTCTTTCATCTCACAAATGAAGGGATGTCTGAATCCCCTGTGGAGAGCCTAGAGAAAGCCCTAGGCCCCGCCTCATTTCGACGGAAGGCCTCACATGCCTTTGACACCTCGAGAGGCACGTGGAATTCACTGCTTCCAAAAGTGATGATGCCTGACTCCTCTTGAACATTGAGAGGAATCCCAATATCCCTGTGGCTACTGGAAAGGGACCCTGGGTCTCCAGCCTCACTTCGAGAAGCGTCCCTTTGGCCCTGCCAAGCCTCGAAGAGATTCCTGAGTTGTCCCTCGTAACTAGACAGGAGTCCTGACGTCGCTGAACAAACACGAGTTTTGAAGGGCCATCCACGCCCTAACTCGAGAATATACCTCAGGTCCCCACCGCAACTCGAGAAAAACCATGAGACTTCCCCCTCGAATGCGAGATGAGGCCCGATTCCCCTGCATTGCATGCAGAGCAATTCCGTGATCCCCATCAAACATGTAAGGAGCCTCGACTTGCTTGATGGATCTCGAGACAGTCCCCAAGAACACTGTCACAAGTTTAGAGGGACCCTGAGGTCACACCAGCATCGCGAAGGAGCTCCATGTACCCCAAATCAACTCGAGATGAAGCCCGATTCCCCTGCCTTGACTCCAGAGCCAACCCCGAGCCCCATCAAACACGACCAATGGCTTGACTTCCTTTAGGCAACTCCAGAGGTTCCCCGGGAACACCATCCCGAGTTTAGAGGAACAACAATTTCAGCACAGCAACTCGAGGAATGCTCCGTGTACCCCAAATTGTCTCGAGATGAGAGCGGATTCCCTGGCTTAGACTCAAGACGTATGCCAACTTTCCACAAGCCCCTCAAGAGGAGGCTTCTCTCAGCAATAGGTATGTGGCTGGTTCCCTGAGTTTGCTGCCTCAAGTGGAACATACACCGAGAAGCCCTGACTCGAAAGGAGGCCGGATTTCCTTGCAGTGACTTGAATGCAGCCTCGTCTTTCATGTCACAAGATGAAGGGTTGTCTGAATGCCCTGTGGAGATCCTAGAGAAAGCCCTAGGTCCCCACCTCATTTCGACAGAATGCCTCACATGCCTTTGACACATCGAGAGGCACGCGGAGTTCACTGCTTCAAAAGCAAAAGATGCCTGACTCCTCTTGAACATTGATAGGATTTCCAATATGCCTGTGGCTACTGGACTGGGACCCTGGATCTCCCGACTCACCTCGAAGTCGTCACTTTTGCCCTTCCAAGCCTCGAAGTGATTCCTGAGGTGTCCCTCGTAACTCGACAGGAGTCCTGACTTCGCTGAACAAACACGAGTTTTGAAGGGCCATCCCCGCCGTAACTCGAGAATATACCCCAGGTCCCCGCCGCAACTCGAGAAAAACCATGAGACTTCCCCCTCGAAGCGAGATGAGGCCCGATTCCCCTTGCATTGCATGCAGAGCAATCCCGTGATCCCCATGAAACATGTAAGGAGCCTCAACTTGCTTGATGGATCTCGAGACAGTCCGCAAGAACACTGTCACAAGTCTAGATGAACCCTGACTTTACCCCAGCATGAGAAGGAGCTCCATGTACTCCAAATCAACTCCAGATGAGGCCCAATTCCCCTGCCTTGACTCCAGAGCCATCCCCATTCCCCATCAAACACGACCAGTGGCTTGACTTCCTTTAGGCAACTCCAGAGATTTCCCGAGAACACCGTCCCAAGTTTAGAGGAACACCAAGTTCAGCAGAGCAACTCGAGGAATGCTCTGTGTACACCAAATCGTCTCGAGCTGAGAGGTGATTCCATGGCTTAGACTCAAGCCATATCCCAACTTTCCACAAGCACCTCAAGAGGAGGCTTCTCTCAGCAATAGGTGTGTGGGAGGGACCCTGAGTTTGCTGCCTCAAATGGAATATACACCGAGAAGCCCTGACTCGAAAAGGAGGCCGGGTTTCCTTGCAGTGGCTTGAATACAGGCTCCTCTTTCATCTCACAAGTTGAAGGGATGTCTGAATCCCCTGTGGAGTCCCTAGAGAAAGCCCTAGGTCCCCGCTTCATTTCGACGGAATGCCTCACATCCCTTTGACACCTCGACAGGCACGCAGAGTTCACTGCTTCAAAAGATGACGATGCCTGACTCCTCTTGAACATTGGGAGGAATCCCAATATCCTGTGGCTACTGGAAAGGGACCCTGCGTCTCCAGCCTCACCTCGAGAAGCGTCCCTTTTGCCCTGCCAAGCCTCGAAGACATTCCTGAGGTGTCCCTCGTAACTCGACAGGAGTCCTGACGTCGCTGAACAAACACGAGTTTGAAGGGCCATCCCCGCCGTAACTCGAGAATATAACACAGGTCCCCGCCGCAACTCGAGAAAAACCATGAGATTTCCCCTCAAAGCGAGATGAGGCCCGATTCCCCTGCACTGCTTTCAGAGGAATTTCGTGATTCCCTTGAAAAATGTCAGGAGCCTCTACTTGCTTGATGGATCTCGAGAGAGTCCCCAAGAACACTGTCACACGTCTAGAGGGAACCTGGGTCACGCCAAAAACTCGAAGGTGCTCCATGTACCACAAATCAACCTGACATGAGGACGGATTCCCCCACATTGACCCCAGAGCCTTCCCCCATTCCCCATCAACATGACCAGTGGCTTGACTACCTTTAGGCAACTCCAAAGATTCCCCAAGAACACCGTCCCAAGTATAGAGGAACAGCAAGTTCAGGACAGCAACTCGAGGAATGCTCCAAGTACCCTAAATGGTCTCGAGATGAGAGCTGATTCCCTGGCTTAGACACAAAATGTATGCCACCTTTCCACAAGCACCTAAAGAGGAGGCTTCTCTCAGCAATAATATGTGGGAGGGACCCTGAATTTGCTGCCTCAATTGGAATATACACCGAGAAGCCTGACTCGAAAGAAGGCCGGATTTCCTTGCATTGGCTTGAATACAGGCTCGTCTTTCATCTCACAAGATGAAGGGCTATCTGAATCCCCTGTGGAAACCCTAGAGAAAGACCTAGGACTAGGCCTCCTTTCGAAGGAATTGCTCACATCCCTTTGACACATCGCGAGGCACGCGCAGTTCACTGCTTCAAAAGGTGACGGTGCCTACTCCTCTTAAACATTGATAGGAATTCCAATATGCCAGTGGCTACATGAAAGGGACTCTTTGTCTCCCGCCTCACTTCCAGAAGCGTCCCTTTTGCCCTGCCAAGCCTCGAAGAGATTCCTGAGGTGTCCCTCGTAACTAGACAGGAGTCCTGACGTCGCTGAACAAACACGAGTTTTGAAGGGCCATCCCCATCCGTAACTCGAGAATATACCCAGGTCCCGCCGCAACTCGAGAAAAACCATGAAACTTCCCCCTCGAAGCGAGATGAGGCCCGATTCCCCTGCATTGCATGCAGAGCAATTCCGTGATCCCCATCAAGCATGTAAGGAGCCTCGACTTGCTTGATGGATCTCGAGACAGTCCCCAAGATCACAGTCACAAGTCTAGAGAGATAGTCATGTCACACCTGCAACGCGAAGGAGCTCCATGCACACCAAAAAAACTCGAGAGGAGGCCCGATTCCCCTGCAATGACTACAGAGCCATCCCCCGTTCCCCATGAAACACGACCAGTGGCTTGACTTCCTTTAGGCAACTCCAGAGGTTCCCCGAGAACAACGTGCCAAGTCTAGAGGAACACCAAGTTCAGCAGAGCAACTCGAGGAATGCTCCGTGTACCCCAAATTGCCTGGAGATGAGAGCTGATTCCCTGGCTTAGACTCTAGACGTATGCCAACTTTCCACAAGCCTCTCAAGAGGAGGCTTCTCTCAGCAATAGGTATGTGGGAGGGACCGTGAGTTTGCTCGCTAAACTGGAATATACACCGAGAATCCTGACTCGAAAGGAGGCCGGATTTCCTTGCATTGGCTTGAATACAGGCTCGTCTTTCATCTCATAAGATGAAGGGATGTCTGAATCCCCTGTGGAAACCCTAGAGAAAGACCTAGGACTCCGCCTCATTTTGAAGGAATTGCTCACATCCCCTTGACACATCGAGAGGCACGCGAAGTTCACTGCTTCAAAAGGTGACGATGCCTGAGTCTTCTTGAACATTGACAGGAATCCCAATATCCCTTTGGCTATTGGAAAGAGACCCTGGGTCTCCAGCCTCACCTTGAGAAGCGTCCCTTTGGCCCTGACAAGCCTCGAAGAGATTCCTGAGGTGTTCCTCGTAACTAGACAGGAGTCCTGACGTCGATGACCAAACACGAGTGTTGAAGGGCCATCCCGCCGTAACTCGAGAATATACCCCAGGTCCCTGCCGCAACTCGAGAAAAACCATGAGACTTCCCACTCAAGCGAGATGAGGCCCGATTCCCCTGCACTGCATGCAGAGCAATCCCGTGATCCGCATGAAACATGTAAGGAGCCTCGATTTGCTTGATGGATCTCGAGACAATCCCCAAGATCACTGTCACAAGTCTAGAGAGATAGTCATGTCACACCTGCAACGCGAAGGAGCTCCATGCACACCAAAAATACTCGAGAGGAGGCCCGATTCCCCTGCAATGGCTCCAGAGCCATCCCTCGTCCCCCATCAAACAAGACCAGTGGCCTGACTTCCTTTAGCAACTCCAGAGATTCACCGAAGAACACCGTCCCAAGTCTAGAGGAACACCAAGTTCAGCACAGCAATTCGAGGAATGCTCCTTGTACCCCAAATCGTCTCGAGATGAGAGCTGATTCCCTGGCTTAGACGCAAGACGTATGCCAACTTTCCACAGCGACTAGGCCTCTTTCGAAGGAATGCCTCACATGCCTTTGACACCTCGAGAGGCACGCAGAGTTCACTGCTTCAAAAGGTGACGATGCCTGACTCCTCTTGAACATTGACAGGAATCCCAATATCCCTGTGGCTACTGGAAAGGGACCCTGGGTCTCCTGCGCCTCACCTCGAGAAGCGTCCCTTTTGCCCTGCCAAGCCTCGAAGAGATTCCTGAGGTGTCCCTCGTAACTAGACAGGAGTCCTGACGTCGCTGAACAAACACGAGTTTTGAAGGGCCATCCCCGCCGTAACTCGAGAATATACCCCAGTCCCCCCCGCAACTCGAGAAAAAACTCGAGAAAAACCATGAGACTTCCCCCTCGAAGCGAGATGAGGCCCGATTCCCCTGCATTGCATGCAGAGCAATTCCGTGATCCGCATGAAACATGTAAGAAGCCTCGACTTGCTTGTTGGATCTCGAGACAATCCCCAAGAACACTGTCACAAGTCTAGAGAGATAGTCATGTCACACCTGCCTCAAGAGGAGGCTTCTCTCAGCAATAAGTATGTGGGAGGGACCCTGAGTTTTTTCCCTTAACTGGAATATACACCGAGAAGCCCTGATTCGAAAGCAGGCTGGATTTCCTTGCATTGGCTTGAATACAGGCTCATCTTTCATCTCACAAGATGAAGGGCTATCTGAATCCCCTGTGGAAACCCTAGAGAATGACCTAGGACTCCGCCTCATTTTGAAGGAATTGCCTCACATGCCTTTGACACATCGAGAGGCACACGAAGTTCACTGCTTCAAAAGGTGACGATGCCTACTCCATTTGAACATTGATAAAAATTCCAATATGCCTGTGGCTCCTGGAAAATGACTCTTTGTCTCCCGCCTCACTTCGAGAATCGTCCCTTTTGCCCTGCCAAGCCTTGAAGAGATTCCTGAGGTGTCGCTCGTAACTAGACAGGAGTCGTAACGTCGCTGAACAAACACGAGTTTTGAAGGGCCATCCCCGCGTAACTCGAGAATATACCCCAGTCCCCGCCGCAACTCGAGAAAAACCATGAGACATCCCCCTCGAAGCGAGATGAGGCCCGATTCCCCTGCATTGCATGCAGAGCAATTCCGTGATCCCCATGAAACATGTAAGGAGCCTCGACTTGATTGATGGATCTCGAGACAGTCCCCAAGAACACTGTCACACGTCTAGATGGAACCTGACTTTACCCCAGCAATGAGAAGGAGCTCCATATAACACAAATCAACAGAGGTGAGGCACAATTCTGCTGCACTGACATACAGGCATCCCACGCGTTCCCCATCAAACATGACAAGTGGCTTGAGTTCCTTTAGGCAACTCCAGAGATTCCTCAAGAACACCGTCCCATGTCTAGAGGAACACCAATTCAGGACAGCACCTCGAGGAATGCACTGTCTACAACAAATCGTCTCGAGATGAGAGCTGATTCCCTGGCTGAGACTCAAGACGTATGCCAACTTTCCACAAGTACCTCAAGTGGATGATTCTATCAGCAATAGTATGTGGGAGAGACCTGAGATTGCTGCCTCAATTGAATATATACCGAGAAGCCCTGACTCAAAAGCAGGCCGGATTTCCTTTCAGTGGCTTGAATTTCAGGCTCGTCTTTTATCTCAAAAGATGAAGGGATGTCTGAATCCCCTGTGGAGACACTAGAGAAAAAAAAAAGACACATCGAGAGGCACCGAAGTTCACTGCTTCAAAAGGTGACGATGCCTACTCCATTTGAACATTGATAAAAATTCCAATATGCCTGTGGCTCCTGGAAAATGACTCTTTGTCTCCCGCCTCACTTCGAGAATCGTCCCTTTTGCCCTGCCAAGCCTCGAAGAGATTCCTGAGTGTCCCTCATAACTAGACAGGAGTCCTGACGTCGCTGGACAAACACGAGTTTTGAAGGGCCATCCCCGCCGTAACTAGAGAATAAAACCCAGGGCCCGCCGAAACTCGAGAAAAACCATGAGACATCCCCCTCGAAGCGAGATGAGGCCCGATTCCCCTGCATTGCATGCAGAGCAATTCCGTGATCCCCATGAAACATGTAAGGAGCCTCGACTTGATTGATGGATCTCGAGACAGTCCCCAAGAACACTGTCACATGTCTAGATGGAACCTGACTTTACCCCAGCAATGAGAAGGAGCTCCATATAACACAAATCAACAGGAGGTGAGGCACAATTCTGCTGCACTGACACTACAGGCATCCCCGGTTCCCCATCAAACATGACAAGTGGCTTGAGTTCCTTTAGGCAACTCCAGAGATTCCTCAAGAACACCGTCCCATGTCTAGAGGAACACCAATTCAGGACAGCACCTCGAGGAATGCACTGTCTACAACAAATCGTCTCGAGATGAGAGCTGATTCCCTGGCTGAGACTCAAGACGTATGCCAACTTTCCACAAGTACCTCAAGTGGATGATTCTATCAGCAATAGTATGTGGGAGGACCCTGAGTTTGCTGCCTCAAGTGGAATATACACCGAGAAGCCCTGACTCGAAAGGAGGCCGGATTTCCTTTCAGTGGCTTGAATACAGGCTCGTCTTTCATCTCAAAAGATGAAGGGATGTCTGAATCCCCTGTGGAGACACTAGAGAAAGCCCTAGGTCCCCGCCTCATTTCGACGGAATGCCTCACATCCTTTGACACTTCGAGAGGCAGGCGGAGTTCACTCCTTCAAAAGTGATGATGCCTGACTCCTCTTGAACATTGACAGGAATCCCAATATCCCTGTGGCTACTGGAAATGGACCCTGGGTCTCCTGCCTCACCTCGAGAAGCGTCCCTTTTGCCCTGCCAGGCCACAAAGAGATTCCTGAGTTGTCCCTCACAACTAGACAGGAGTTCTGACGTCACTGAACAAACACGAGTTTTGAAGGGCCATCCCCGCCGTAACTCAAGAATATACCCCAGGTCCCTGCCGCAACTCGAGAAAAACCATGAGACTTCCCCCTCGAAGCGAGATGAGGCCCGATTCCCCTGCATTGCATGCAGAGCAATTCCGTGATCCCCATCAAACATGTAAGGAGCCTCGACTTGCTTGATGGATCTCGAGACAGTCCCCAAGAACACTGTCACAAGTCTAGAGGGACCCTGAGGTCACCCAGCAACGGGAAGGAGCTCCATGTACCCCAAATCAACACGAGATGAGGCCCGATTCTCCTGCATTGACTCCAGAAATATCCACCGTTCCCTATCATACAAGACCAGCGGCTTGACTTCCTTGAGGCAACTCCAGAGATTAACCGTGAACACCATCCCAATCTAGAGGAACACCAAATTCAGCACAGCAACTCGAGGAATGCTCCGTGTACACCAAATCCTCTAGAAATGAGAGCTGATTCCCTGGCTTAAACTCAAGACGTATGCTAACTTTCCACAAGCCCCTCAAGAGGAGGACTTCTCTCAGCAGTAGGTGTGAGGGAGGGACCATGAGTTTGCTTCCTCAAGTGGAATAAACACCGAGAAGCCCTGACTCGAAAGGAGGCCGGACTTCCTTGCAGTGGCTTGAATACAGGCTCCTCTTTCATCTCACAAGATGAAGGGATGTCTGAATCCCCTGTGGAGACTTTAGAGAAATCCCTAGTTCCCCGCCTCATTTCGATGGAATGCTCACATGCCTTTGACACCTCGAGCGGCACACAGAGTTCACTGCTTCAAAAGGTGACGATGCCTGACTCCTCTTGAACATTGACAGGAATCCCAATATCCCTGTGGCTACTGGAAAGGGACCCTGGGTCTCCCGCCTCACCTCGAGAAGCATCCCTTTGGCCCTGCCAAGCCTCGAAGAGATTCCTGAGGTGTCCCTCATAACTAGACAGGAGTCCGACGTCGCTGAACAAACACGCGTTTTGAAGGGCCATCCCCGCCGTAACTCAAGAATATACCTCAGGTCCCCGCCGCAACTCGAGAAAAACCATGAGACTTTCCCCTCGAAGCGAGATGAGGCCCGATTCTCCTGCATTGCATGCAGAGCAATTCCGTGATCCCCATCAAGCATGTAAGGAGCCTCGACTTGCTTGATGGGTCTCGAGACAGTCCCCAAGAACACTGTCACAAGTCTAGAGAGATCGTGAGATCACACCTGCAACGCGAAGGAGATCCATGCACACCAAAAATACTCGAGATGAGGCCCGATTCCCCTGCATTGGCTCCAGAACCATCCCCCGTTCCCAATCAAACACGACCAGTGGATTCACTTCCTTGGGAAACTCCAGAGATTCCCCGAGAACACCGTTCCAAGACTAGAGGAACACCAATTTCAGCACAGCAACTAGGGGAATGCTCCGTGTACACAAGATCGTCTCGAGATGAGAGCTGATTTCCTGGCTTAGACTCAAGACGTATGCCAACTTTCCACAAGCCCCTCAAGAGGAGGCTTCTCTCAGCAATAGGTGTGGGAGGGACCCTGAGTTTGCTGCCTCACGTGGAATATACACCGAGAAGCCCTGATTCGAAAGGAGGCCGGATTTCCTTCCAGGGGCTTGAAT